>NW_028230524.1:0-57500 GCF_043228905.1 Azolla caroliniana | reverse complement strand
TGACATAGCCGAGAAACTCCACTTGGTTGCACCCGAAACTACATTTCTCTAACTTTGCATACAGACCATGTTCTCGAAGTCGTTTTAGTACTAATAGTACATGAGAATCATGTTCTTCTTGGGTCTTTGAATAAACCAGTAGATCATCCAAATAGATGATCAAAAAATCATCCAAGAGATCTCGAAATATATCATTCGCCATGTGCTGGAAGACTGCCGGCGCATTAGTGAGTCCGAACGGCATGACCGTATACTCGAAGTGCCCATATCTGGTGCGAAACGCGGTCTTCAATTCATCTCCTGGTCGGATCCGTACGAGGTTATAGGCTCCTCGTAAGTCGATCTTCGTGAAGAACCTGGCACCGTTGATCCGTTCTAAAAGACTTGAGATAAGGGGAAGAGCATACCTATTTCTTACTGTGACCTTATTCAAGCCACGGTAATCTACAACGAGTCGAAGCGAGCCATCTTTTTTCTTGACGAAGAAAATGGGTGCGCCGGCTGGAGATTTCGAATGCCGAATGAAACCGTTCTCCAAATTCTCCTCTATATAGGCTCGAAGGACTTCTAGCTCGGTTGGTGACAAATTGTAGATCGGCCCCCATGGCGGCTCTTTTCCCGGTTGTAAGTCGATGGCGCAGTCGTACGGCCGATGATGAGGAAGTGTGTTGGCTTGTACTTTATCGAACACATCAGCATACTGACGATACTTCTCGGGAAGTTGAACGGTGGACTCCTCTTTGGTGGTGCTGGAGGGTTGTACTGATATTGCGAAGAGAAACATTTCCTCCTTGCGCCCTTCCTCACGCAACTGACGTAGCGAAATGGTTGCAACCTTCTGGGTAGATCCTTGGGTTTGTCGCAACCGGATTTCCCTTGTCCTCCAATCTATGTCTGGGTCATGTAACTCGAACCATGGTAATCCTAAAACTATGGGATGTTCTGGAATACTAATAATATTAAATGATACTACACATGTTAAGTTATCTAGGACAATATTAACGGGTTCCGACTCTTCTATGATATTACCAGAAGCAATGGGACGACCATCAATGACTACTACTGAGGCTGGACATGGGAGCTTTCTGAGAGATATCTGATGAGCTCGGGCAAAATTCCTATCCATGAAGCAAGAATTAGCTCCGGAATCTAGAAGGGCTAAGGTATGTACTGGAGGGGTACTTTTAGTACTAACTGCTACTTGGGCTACGAACACATCACTAACTTGCTTAGAGGGAATGGAACCACTAATGGGCTGCACAGATCTAGGGCTGTCCAACCAAACGGCTCCTATTTTGGCTGGACTTAGTCGTTTAACTCTTCTTCTAATTGGCTAAGGACATCAAATTTGTTTACGAGATTCGGACTATTAGTACTATTAGGACTATTATGACTATGAGGATTATCAGAGATTCCTACTGAAATAGACTCGGGTTTAGTATAGTCAGAACTAACAATGACTTGGTTTACCTGCCTTCTTGGTCTATGGGGACAGTTTATCGCGATATGCCCTGGTCCACCGCAATAAAGGCATAATCGGTTTGTTCGGCGTCGTTGCTTTTCCTCCTCCGATAGCGGCCCACGACGACGTGTAGTGTCAATTTCCATTGGAGTTGGAGTACTTACTGGAGGCGCATTATGTGACTCCCTTTGAAAAGGTTTCGCTACCACTGAGGCATAGGTAGGCTCGGATCTTGCCCTCGGCATCTGAAATTGTCGTTCCGAACGTCGCTCGAAGAGGCGGTTGTCACATCTGACCGCTCGACTGATTGCTTCTGTTAATGATTTTGGCTCTTCAGGGAAAGTCAAGAGTAAATCCTTGACATCGTTGCGTAGACCATAGCGGAACTGCTCCATCAATGCTTGATCATCCCAGGGGATATCGGCGGCGAGTAGGCGGAAATCTGCAGCATATGCGGAGGCTGGACGGTCACCTTGGCGTAATCGCCGGATTTTGTTGATTGCAGTCCTTATGCTGTCAGTATCTCCAAAACATGCTTTAAACTCACTTATGAATTCTTCAAAATTATTTAGTACTGGAGATTCCTTTTCTAGTAGCGGAGCGAACCATGCTAATGCTGAGCCATTTAACAACGTGCCTACTAAACCCACTCGTGATGCATCGGTGGGATATCGGGACGGATGCATTTGAATAACTAACCGTACCTGGTTAAGAAACCCTCTAAACTGCGATCGCGTTCCATCGAACTTCGTGGGAAGGCCAATCTTGGGTTCTTTATGAATCCCTTGTGCTCCGTGCCCTTGTTGTTGCATTGCTACGATGGTTGCTTCGAGTTGTTGCACGCGTAACGCAAGTTCCCCATGCTGTTGTTGCGTTTGCTGCTTTTCTAAGGAAATTTGCTGAAGATCCCCCAACAAGCGTTGATTTTCTTGTTCCAAAGCATGAAACTTCTCTTTCAAGCATTCAAATTCCGAGAAAACGGATTGATACTCTTCAGCGCTAACGGTGGCCATGGGATGAAGGAAAAGGGAAATAAGAGACTAGTAGGAAAGGAGGGAGACAGAAGGAAGAGGGAGACTAGTAGTCAAAATCGGTTCAAACTGTCAGGAACTCTATTAAGGCAGAGAAGGAATTAGTACTAAAAGAAGGATTAGTACTATTGTTGGGGAATAGTACTAAGACAGAGAAGGATTAGTACTATGAGAGGTGTCGAACTTTGAGAGAAGGAATGAGTGAGTGAGAGAGAGAGAGAGAGAGAGAGAGAGAATGATGATGCGAAAGATATATGTATTATATGACGGAAGATATACAACAGTAGTTAGAAGGCTTAAGACTGGCGTTGAACCGATTTGGTTCGAACTAATGCCTTGCGCCTCCTTTTATAGTGTCTTCAGGAATACTCCTGAAGTTTCTAGAATGTTCCAGAGAAATCTGGAATATACATCAATTTCCCAATAAAACCTAAATGAAAATAATATTCTTCAAATTACAATTCATAACCTAATGGTAAAGTCTCGACCCGTGTAACAAAAGGTTATGGGTTCGAGTCTAGTTATGACACTGACTACCTGTCACAGCTCCCCCAAGGTATCGACGAAAGAGACTGCCTCCACGGCTCCGTTGATTTCCTCTCCAAGGCCGAGGATATCACATGCCCGAAGTTGCTCCTCCGCCCTTTTCTTCTTCCGACCAACAACGTCGACTATCATACACCCTCCGTTGTCGGAGAACCAAAATTTCCTACTTATAGCACAGGTCTTCTTTGCTATCGTACACTTGTGGGGTTTTCCCGAAGTGTCCGGACTATCGCAGCCCCACGCCTTGATAGCCCTCTCTAAAAATCCTCTCGGCTTTCGCCCCCGAGGGTCTCGCGGTTCCGCTCATGGTTCGGTCTCACCGTCAGGAACTGGACCGAGTGACACCCATCCTGGCTCTTGACCCTTGCATAGGCCGAGCCGTTGTCCAGCAGCACCTTGGTCTCCATCCGTGCTGCCGTGATGTACGGTTCTCCTAGTATAACCGGATGTGAGGACGTCTCCTGCACGAAGAAGTGCTGGTCAATCTCGACATCACCGATCTTCACTCGTACGTTCGGGTAGGCTCCATGCAGTTCTTCGGTGGCACGCGTCGCTGCCCGTATTTTCCACCCGTGCTTGGTGTTGATCGGCCATTTCCCTT
This sequence comes from Azolla caroliniana, assembly GCF_043228905.1. Lineage (NCBI taxonomy): Eukaryota > Viridiplantae > Streptophyta > Polypodiopsida > Salviniales > Salviniaceae > Azolla > Azolla caroliniana. Next base: position 53,860 of record NW_028230524.1, on the reverse strand, counting down.
TCTTATAGAAGTCCATGGACATCAAATTGATTTCTGAACCGTAGTCCACCAGCGCCACCACCGGTTCATGACCATCTCCGATCTTCACGGGGGTCTCCATGGTCACTCTGGCCCAGTGCGGCCTCGAATAGTGGCTCTCTGCCAACTCCTCTTCCAGCGCCATGTCCTCTATGTGCGTCGTCACCGCACCTCCACCGGCTTCTCCAGTTCTGTCTCCGTCGACAGCCTCTTCCTCTTCACCAAGTCTACGATGGAGTCGTGGAACTCCTTCTTGGCGATCCCGAGCACTTCCCTCAGCGACAGTTCCACCTTGCTATCGAGGATTCGTTCTTCCAGGACCTTTCGCAGGTCCGTGGATCTTTCGATTTCTGTGCCCAGCCGGTACCCGCCCCTCTTGGGATTATCCTGGGCGCCGGTTACACCGGCCTCATTTCGTCTTTGCCCGAATCGAGTTTCATATCGTTGTGAGGGCCCGGCCCCTCCAGTTTTCCCTACCCGCTTGTCCTCCACCAGAGCCTCGTAGTTTTGACAAGCGGCTTCGACGAAGCCCATCTTTTCTTCCAACGGGTCACTCCACCCGGTCACCTCCCGAACCCGTTTTTCCGCGCGGTCCACCTCTTCTTTCCTTAGTCGTGCGCCGGCGAGGCCTTCTAGCATCGTCGGCCAGAACCAGGCTATGTTCGTCTTCGGGGCCTCGCCACCTCCGACCCGAATACCAGCTGACGCTGAATAGTGGACGGTCTCCGCGTGACGAGCCGCCGCCTCCTCCATCAGCCTTTTCATACCCCCTCGCCCGACGTTCAGGTCCAGGGGCCTTCGAGTTTCGCTGGCGTGCACCCGACCGTTCCACAGGTACACCATGTTGCTTCTCATCGCCTTGACGAAGTCCCCGCAGTCCTTCCGGATGTGGCCAACCGTGTCAAACCACATGCACCTGTTTCCAACCAGAGGTCGTCGGTCACGGCCCTATTCACTACCGTCCCTCCGTGCCTGGACGATCTGCAGATCCTTTACCATCCGCGTCAGTTCCTCCAGAGTTGCTCCCCCGGACGAGCCCTTGACCATGTCGGTCGAAGCCGATCCGGTCTCGAGCCAATCTCGGGTCTCTTCCCTTCGCGTTGGTGGCATTGGCTCGAGCTTCCTCGCTGTGACAGAGCCCGCCCCTGTCGATCCTTTGTCAACCCATTCCCGTCATTTGTCGAAACGGCCATAGACCCTTTTCTCCACGGCCCAGTCGCCCGTCAGCCCGTCATCAGTCTCCAATAGGAGGCCTACCTGCTCCCGATCCCGCTCATCAACTGACTTAACAAACAATAGGACGCGGCTTGTGTCCAGAATGGTCCAGTCAAGCACCGAGAGGCGCACGAAGCGTTCCTCAAACTCCCGGAGGAGCACCGACGCATTCCTTCCTTTGTCGGGGGTCTCCACCCACTCCATGAAGTCCCGCTTCGAAAGTCGAAGCGCATCTTCAAGCCCGTATTTTTCAAGGAGCCGACCTTCGAACTTCTCCCAGGTCCGGCTCTCGGCCCATACCTCGAGCACCTCCGTATGGATACCCGGCATCGCCACTCGAGGGAATCCAGCTAGACGCCTCTCTTCCGGTATGTCGCGTTGGTACGCGCATGCGTGGAGAACAAGGCGGGACCACTGGGGTCTTGGACCGAGGAATAGGTGAGAAGAGGGAGAGAGAGAGAGAGAGAGAGAGCGGGAGACGCTCACACACGTATAGACAAAGAAGTGCACGGGGAAGCGGCCCAACAACACAGGAGACACGAGTTGAGAACGCTAGCGTATGTATATAAATATGTGTATGTATTTGTATGTATGCAGACGACTCGAACAGTTACAGCCGATCAGGTCGGCGAGATGGATGCCGGCGCCTGATCACCCACGCACACAGGAGAGCAAGATGGAGATTCTGCCGGAAGCACACGGGCGTTCCACGGAGCAGGATCAACCTCCTGAGAACCTGCGGAAAAGAAAGCTATGGAGAACGACAGAGAAGAAGAGCTCAGTTCCAGTCCGACAGCACTTCGTCCCCTCTAGCGCGCGATACCTTTTCTCCCCCGTCTCCCTCTCTTTTATAGCTCAAGGAGGGAGGCCGTTTCACCCATTTACATCACATTAATTCTCTGTCCTTTCGGATAGAGATACTCCTCAATTTCCCCTATAGAATATTGCTACCTAGGATTTGACCTGTGTGCCTACCTATCCACTATACAACAAGGGGTGTGCCCACGTGTAAGGGCCGGTTCACACACACTATACACGGTTTGCGCCTAGGGACGGTTTTCTTCACGACAACGTTCATACCGAACGTTCTATCAAGAAGTTGTGGTTAAACGAATAGACACGAATGATCTATAAACTTATCGGTGATAATAGACACTGAGATCGTGACTTATGTAATATAGTGTAGACAGAAAGAACTAGATGGCAAGAAGCAATCCGTACACGGAGATTTCCTAACCAAACTTCATATTACTAAATACAACGATAGATTTTTACAATGCCTTCGGTTCGTTTTATAGGTAACCCGACGGTCTTTTCTCATCAAGAAATCCTACTACCTATAATTAACAAGAATTACAAAACTTCGTAACTAACTATGTCCTATTCGGCTATCTGTTGAGTCATCGATCCGACTCTGACTCTGACTCCGAACATCTTTCCGATTCCGACGAATCCATACTTGTCCGGGTAACATGAACTTTGACGCCAGTCCCAAGATACAGACCTGGACCGTCTCGCCTTCCTCGATGTTCACATCGATAGAGGCTAGGGAGTCGCATATCTCTTTCATCTTCGAGGTGTAATCAGCCACCGACAAGTCGCGTTGTCGTAAGTTGCTTAACTCCCGTCGGAGTTGAAGCTTCCTGGCTGTGGTGCTTGCGGCAAAAATCTTCTTCAGATTTCCCCAAGCATCCTTTGGCATTTTCGTATCCCGAATATAGCTCAGAAGTTGTTCACCCACAGAAGACGCGAAGCAATACAATACGCTACTCGCTGATTGTTCCCACATCAAGAAATCTCTGTGTGTTGATTCGGGTGTTGTGTCATTTGCTTCGTCGACATAGCTCCAGTAATCGTGCCCGAGCAAGTACTGGTGCATCTTGTAGGACCAAGATGCGTAGTTGTTTCTGTCGAGCTTCTCAGTAGGAAGCGAGCTAGCCATGCCTCTATCCATTTTGTTTTTCTTGTTCTTCTTGGTTGGTTTTCTTTTCAAGCTATGTCAGCTGCAGAGGTTCTCAACCCTCGCGCTCTGATACAGTATGCAGAGGTTCTCAACCATGTAAAAGAATTGTGTGTGGAAGCAAGTAGAAAATCGAACACAGAAACACAGGTTTAATGGAAAGCTTTACAGTATGCGGGAGAGACAGAGAAAGAGCAGAACAAGTTAGATCTATCACAAAACAATAGTAGTTCTCTATACATAAAACGTGCTCAACAACACTATTTATACAAGTCCTAAGAGGACTAACAGAAGTATTGTGTACTTCAATGCTCATACGAGCGTCTGACACTAACTATGAGACATTAACTACCTAGTAGTCTATGCTACTACTAGGCTTCCGGTTACTGTTTGATCCAGCTAACCGGCTCCCCAGCTTACCGGCTCTCCGATCCATCTCACTAATCCGGTTTCATCCTTCCGGATGCCGATCCGGCTCAGACTTATTCAGCCCATCCAGATCCGGTTGAGCTTGCCGATCAACACGCTGATTGTAGCCGTCTGCGCTGATCCCCATACGTCGGACTGGACTACGTTAAGTAGACCTTTGCTCACGTTCTACTCTTTCGGGAATGGGTGTCGGTGTTGCTTCCCGAATTGGCACGCTTCGCATACACCTTCAATCTCCTTCTCTTTGAACGTCAGGAGTCCGATGACGACTCCTTTCAATTTCATTGCTTTGAGTTTGTTGAGATTGATGTGGCCGATTCGCTTGTGCTATAGCTCTATGTTGGAGTTGGCTTTCGTGCTTTTTGCAAACATGGCGGATTTCATCGCATGTGAATCGAGAATGAACATCCGACCCTCTCTTCTTCCGCGCGCGATCATTCGGCCCTCTTTTTCGATGAAGCATCCTTCTTGGTTGAATCGTACTTGCATCCCGTGCTCAACCATTTGGCCGACCGAGACCAAATTCTTCATGATGGTGGGAACATGCAAGACATTTTTAATGTATGTTTGCTTACCTCTTTCGTCGAACGGAACATTGCCGATGTGCCGAATCGGGTGCATAGTGTCATCTCTGGTTTCGACATAACCGGGTCGCTCCGGCTCTCGAAGTTCGAGAAACCATTCTTTATGAGATGTCATATGGTTTGAGGCTCCGGAGTCAACAAACCATACGTCCTCTGGATTGAGGGCACTAGTTGAGGTAGAGGCCGACATAGAGTTTGCTCTATGTTTCATCATGAACATTCCGCCACAATCGGAGTTGTGTGCATACATTCCGCCACGATCTTCGTAGTCGGAGTTGTGCCCGTACATTCCGCTATACTCTTCGTAGTCAGAATTGTGCGCGTAATTTGTGAGTTGTCGGCTTGTGGAAGCCGATTCGCACATCTTCTTTCGGCACTCTTCTTCGTGGTGGCCGAGCTTTCCGCAATATCCGCATTCGGTTGTGCAACAACTATTTGTATGCATCTTTTAGGTTATATAATGGTAATTCTTTTTAGACCAAAAGGAAACAAACAAGTTTATAGCTGGTGACAGTAATCAATTATTCTATCTATTGGGAATAAGTGGGATAACTAGTATGATTCTATCACTGGTGAGTGTAAAAAAGAATGGAACTATTACAAAAAAGAAGTTATATGTGAATGCGCAAGTCTTACTGTTAGGTGTTCTAACATGGTACCTTATAGGCGTGATAGATCTTCCATTAATAAAAGATCAAATAGATGTTATAGGTATGTTTTAGAATGTTTTATGTCTTCAGCTGGAGAAGATTCTCGAGGTTGGTTCTGCGGTCAGCACACAACCTTCTTCTTCCTCAGCAACCAACCGAAAATGGTGGGGCTAGTGTGCAGCCTAAGCATGTACCTGAAGAAGGCTCTAAAACTACGGCTGATAGTAGTTCAAGTGCTTGCTTGCTTGCTGCGAGAGAAGATTCTCGGCTGAGCGTGTAGTGGAGGACGACAAAGAGCTAAATTATTATTCTTCGGAATCAATTAAAATATCAATAGTTTCTGCTAGAGGAGTAGAATCGCAGGCAGGTCTCGCTTGGAAAATGTTGCTTGCGCAGGTCTTAGGAGAATTGGGTGACGCTACAAATAAAGAACCAATGTATAAAAATAAGTCTTTTTGGGGAGTGGTACTCACTACTATAAATATATGTGTAATAACCTATATCTTTGGCGGTAGTAGTGGTGGAGGTAGCAGTGACAGTAGCCCGTCTGCTAGTAGCATAATAGGTGAATCCAATCCCTTCTTATATCTATATAATTGGCTGAGATCTCCACATAACAGACTTAATTTACCGCTTTAAACGAAATAGACTCTGTCAACAGGTAGAATAATGGAAAGCGCGTCGTATGCATTAGATTATCTACTTCATAACAGCAACGAATTCTACATGTCAATTCAGTATCCTTTACAGCAAGCAACCAGAAAGGTTTTCTTTATTGATTTTGTATAAGATTGGTACATGAGCGCATTCAGCGTGGTATGCGGCTAGATACCAGGCCTTCAGAAAGCGAAATTAACACTATTGTGGGTGGAAAGATTATTATCTTTTAATAGTAGGGAATCGTCATTATTGGGTATTTCAGACACTCACTAAAATTTATTTACAAATTAATTCCTATCTTACTGCATCTGATATACCTCCAATAACTACTATTAGAAACAACAAAATGCATATTGTTCTATATCCTGCCTGAAAGTTATTCAGTTTCAGTCATAAATCGTCCATCGCTATTAACCAATAGTAGTGAGAAAGAAAGAAAGAAAGAAAGATGTATTAACGTCTTCTAAGGCCAAATTTGGCCCATGAGACAATTGGTTTACAACAATAGAGTATTTATCCAGTCATCATAACTAAAATAAAATTAAGTAAAAAAATAGAACTTCAACTAAAAGAGTTCTATTAGTGTACAATATGTAGTATACTCGAAAGTGACTATACACTAAGCTTAATTTTATTTCCACCCAAGCCTCTCGAAAAGAAGTGGGGGGTCAAAGGGTTTTGATGTGGGTTCCAATGTAGAGAGTGCCCTAGCCATGGCTTCTAGGCGGTGTAGCTCACGTTCCCTTATTTTCAATATTGCTTCCACATCACGTCGAGTTGCTTTGAAACCCGGCACCCGAGGACGTCTGGTTCTTCTCTAGTTTTCTGCCTCATCAATGGAAAGGCCGAGTGGTGCAAGTGTGTCGGCATTCATTGTCTCCTCAGGTTCCTGAAAAACTTCATTTGTTTCATGTTCGTGATCATTAGCAACATTATTGTCAACATTTTGTAACTTATTCTCTCTGTGTTGTTTTAGCTCTAGAATGTATTTGCCTAATTTCTTTATATCTAGAGTATCTAATAGTTTGGGGAGGGTGGGAGACAGACCAAGTATGTCTTGGTATTTTGCCCTTATCTCGGGATAGGTTGGACACTTGCATGTAAAGTGGTACTCATCCTCTATCTCTATGTGACATAACCTACATATCCTTTCCTCCCTAGGGACTCCACTAGTACGGCCATTTTCAATCTCAAGTTGGTGAGATGATATTCTAAGTTCTCCAATGACAACCCTTAGTGCATGTGGTAAGAATACATCTAGATATTTTGGTCGCGTGATAAAACCTAACTCAGAGAAGTGCATGAAGTGTTTCTTATAGTACAACATTTTAGATGGGACTGGCTCTAGTGGGGTGATCCATTTACACCGAGTGTAAATTTGCCATATTTCTTGGCGTATTACTTTATTGCGGTTCTCATGAGATATTAAGGTGTTATCACTCGTGTGGTTGTACCTAAGGGGAGGTAGGTTATTAATGTCTAGACCATTCGCAAGAAGCCAACTCACCATCATGCCATACCATGAGCTAGTATAGCCGGACTCATACAATGATTGAGAGGCCTTAAAGGCTTGATGAGATATTCTATCATGTGGTTGGCTATGCATCCTATCAATGAAGACTACAAGTTGAAAAAGTGCCTCTACTAGCATTGGGGGTAACGTGAACTCGGCCCTAATAATGTCATGTGGTACAGTCAATTTGCTTCGGAGTTGGCGTGATAGCATCATCACCAATGGTCTCTCTAATTGCGTCCACATAAAGGATGGTAATCCTGGAGCCCAAACCGCTGATGCATACATGAGGGAGGGGGTCACTAATGGGTCAAAGAGCCACCCTTTAGTCCGTGGCTCTTGAAAGTGTGCTTGGTGGCATTGTCTCTCTAGGAGTGAGAGGGATGCATGTCCTCTCGTGAGTCTATCCTTCGCTGCCTGTGTCATCGAAAATTTACCTGAGCGGGCACTAAAAGTGACTCCGAGATAGACGTACGATCCAACCACCTCGACTGGGCTATGGGAGATAGTTAGGTGACACTTAGCTCTAACTTGGGCCGATGTGTGGAAGATAAGGACTTTCGTTTTCCCTAGATTCACTACCAATCCTCGTTGTACACAAAAGTCATCTAAGGCATTAAGGTGCCTCTGTAGGTCGTGTTCGGATTCAGAGAGCAAAACTATGTCATCCACATAGAGCAAGATATGAACCTGCGTATCCCCAAGGACCACTCCTGTGCCTCCCTCACGAGCAATAAAATATGTGATCTCATCAATGTAGATCCCAAAAAGCGTCGGTGATAGGGGGCAACCTTGTTTTACACCAATATTGCTAGTGAAACGATTGGATAGGCCACCTGGGCATCGGACACACCCGGACACTTGTTCATATAGTGCGTCGATGGCCCATACCATATCATCTGGTATCCTCAAGCTTTTAAGTCTATCAAACAACTGCTCTCTAGGGACTGTGTCAAAGGCTTTGCGGAAGTCCACAAAACAACAATATAATTTCTTCTTGCGAGCCTTAGTTTGGTCAATTAGGCATCTAAGTGTGAAGATATGATCAATAGTGGAGAAGGCTCGTCTAAAGCCAGCTTGTTCAGGTGCACGAAGGTTTAGGGTCTCCATGTAGTCGCTAAGCTCTGCTTCCATTACTGCACCATATAACTTAGCAAGGGTATGGCCTATCATAATGGTCCTATATGTATTTGGGTCCATGGGGTCCCCCCCTTTATGTATGGGGGCCACTGTATTCATAGTCCACTGTGGTGGAAAACCCTCCGCAAGGGCACGATTGAATATTAGAGTTAGCAAGGGAGCTAGGCACTCTCTCACATATATAATGTGTTCTGCTCGCAATCCTGTGTGGTCCATGGACTTCCTATGTTGTAATTTCTTTATGACCTTCATGACCCTAGAGGTCGTGAAAAGTGTCCCTGTGGTAGGCCAGGGTGTGGAAGGCATTGGAAAGGGTGGTTGGTGTGGGATTTGGTAAAGTCTCTCTGTATATGTGTGCCAAGTTTCAGGATCTTCGATGGGTGTTTGTGGTCTTGGCTCCCGTAGTCTCTTCCATGCCGTGGCGCAATCGCTACTCATGAGCATATGGTAGAGTTCCCAGTATTGGGATGCCTCCCACGCTCGTCTCTTACGACGTGTCATCTTACGCATTTCTTTGCGAGCTTGTATGGAGTTAATACTACCATTGAGTTGCGATACTGTAAGTTGTCTATGTAGGTCCCTACAATCCTCGTCATACCATTTATTTTGTGGCATTGATCCTGATCTACCTTGATTTGAGTGTTTTGTATATGGGAAACTGCTAGTTGCTGCGGAGTGAAGGATGTGTGTGAGTTTTGTACTAAGGCTTTCTAACGGTAGGGAGGGATCAAGGGAGGGGAGATGGGCCTGAACATGTTGAGAGTATATGTCAGAGAGCTCATGTGTGAAATGTATTGTGGTGTGATGGCATGGTTGACTAGACTTGGTGACCTTAGAGATATCACATTTTAGCTCGAAGTATAAGAAACTATGGTCTGCGCCAATAGGGCATTGGGCCACTCGGAAGGAGTTAATCATGTGGGTAGCTTCAGGGCGCCCTATTAGATAGTCAACTGTGCTTTCCCCTCCTCCATGTGGGAAACATGTGAGCTCTTCCGAGCCCGGCCACTTAACTAAACCATTATATATGACCATCTGGTGCCGACTGCCAAGTTCGAGCAGATGATGGCCAAAGCTCGTGGCGTTCGCACCTTGATCCTTTGATCTACGTGTGGTGCCGATGTCTAAAGGATCAACATTTACCATTTCTAGGTTTCTATTCATCTGAAATACTGTGCATTGTCGGGATTGGGTTCTCGCATTGAAGTCTCCTACAAGAAATACTTCTCCTTGGGAAGAATATCGGATTATGTCATCCGATAGGGGTTCGTATGGAGAAGGCCCATGTGGCATTCCTTCATCGACTAATCTCGTCAAGCCACCAATATTATAACGGGATCCTTTTGGGGGAAAGTAACAAATGGCGAAAAATATTGCATGGTCTTTGCTTGTGGAGACTTTCACCCACATAAAACGAGCTTCTGGGTCTATCTTCATTATTTCTATCCTATTATGTAGCTCTCTACGAAATAGTATCGCGACACCTCTAGATCCCCTAGTAGTGTGTCGACGTGAGGTTTGTCTAAAAGCGGACTCCCAACGGAATCCTTCGACCCGTGGGAGTCCTCTATTTGGGCTCTGATGTGTTTTTACCAAGAAAAGTATATCAGATACCTTTAGTATCTCCTCTAGGCGGCCGGGGTGTGCCCAGAGTGCGCCATTACAATTCCATAGGGTCATCCTAAGTGCATTTTTTGTCACATGGGCCACACGCCGTCAATTAGTAGTGCGATCATTTATGATCACTCGCCCGTCTCGGTAAAAGGCGCGATGGCCTTCTTTACGAGCTTGCATAACTCATGGCATACAACTCTTGCGATGCTCAATTTGCATCTTAGTGAGGTCTTCATCGAGATAGATGGGGTCCCCATCCATTCCTCGAAGGAGTGGTCTCTTCTTAAAGAAAGTGATTCTAGAGTGTAAGTCTTTAAATTGAAGGACTAAGGCTCTCTTCCTAGTTGTGTCACGCCCGGCCCTCCATGCTTTGGTGATAGGTAGGGCCTCTGTGTACCCTAACATTTTCCCAAGTGTTTGTGCGTCCTCATTTGGGGATGCACCTTCCTTGAGCCCAGTGACACGTACATTTAAGCGTCGGGCCTGACGCATTTTCTCTTCTTCAAGGGTGGTATTAACAATATTTTCCTCTTTTATTTCTTTTTTAATGTTTCTTTTAACCACATCTACCCAACCCGTTTTAGCTAACTCTATGTTATTATTAACTTCCTCTTTAACTTTTTTAATTTCGTCCTTTATATCCTCTATAGAGGATATTTCACCGTCTTCTCGAGATACCTCGATGTCCTTAAGTTGTTTTTTAAGGTCGATGTTTTCTACTTTAAGTTGTTCTATTTCGGCCTTGAGGGCTTCTTTTTCCTCTCTATCTTTTTTCTTGTGGGTTTCGGTGTCTTTCACCCATTTTTTCATATCAATCTCTATTTTTGTTAAACGATTAAACATATCTAAAAAGTCCTCCTTACTTATAGCCTCGTCTTGTATATCCTTATGTTCCTTAGTCCGTCTAGACGTCATTGTGGTGTCAATAAGAAAAAAAAGGTAAAATAAATGGGTTCGAGACTTAGCCGAGTTTGTGTGTATGTTGCAATCACATCGGCATTTTGTAGCACGCGACGAGCACACCAAAAGAAACCACCCACGAACTCGTCAAGAAAATGGCACTTCACCACATCAAGAGAAAACGGAGAAGAAACACCCCGTGACGGCGACGGCGACGGTGGCAGTCGTCAAACGACGGCCGACGACGGCAGCAGACGGCAGACGACAGCAGACAACGGCAGGCTGTAGAAGACGGCTGCAGACGGTAGCAGACGGCCACGGCCGCAGATAACGACAGACGACGACAACGGCGACAACACTAGCCGGCGACAGCAACAGCAGAGAGAGACGAGGAAGCGAGACAGAGAGAGAGAGAGAGAGCAGACGGCGACGGCTGCAGTGGCTGCAGACGACGGCGACGGTGACGGCGACGGCGACGACAGCGACAACAACGCAACGGCAGAGAGAGCCGTTAGAGAGACGCAACGCAACGGCAGAGAGAGAGTGAGAGAGTGAGAGAGAGAGAGAGTGACAGTGATATTATACCTCCCAATAGGTTTACGTGGAAAATACAAATGTTCTTACCACTGACAGTGTTGATGAGGTTCTTGTACCTCCCGTTGATCAAAACAACAATGTCGAAACACAAACTGAAGAAAGGCCAACTGATGCCGAAACACAAATTGATACAGACCTATCTCGTAGGGGAAGTCGTCGTTCTTCGACAACAGAAAGAAGCAGCGACAAATGAAAATCTAGCTTCAACTGCCTTCCCCGCCCGGTTACATAGTTATACTGCATATGATAATCCTCTTATGGATGATCCTTTTATAAATGATGAATAAGAATATCACCATCAACCACTTTCTTCGCCACCGAACACTACCACCACCTCAAAAAAATTCTGAGATTAGCTACTTTCCTTTCGCGCATGCAGGCAGTAATGGTGAAAGAGAGTCCTCCCCGCTACATCAGCATGCCGAATCTGCTGCAACAATGAAGCCCACAGTGCAGAGTTTTTTTCATTTCTATGCTATTCTATAAATTAATATTGAAAGCCGCAGTCTAATCTTTTAGAGGATGGATGGGTAAACGTCTCAGGTTCAATCATTGATTGCTGCCTAGGAAATGGCATTGGATGAAGAGTTCAATCCTACTTCACTCTGTTGCGGTTCTTCCCACGCACCCTGAACCTGTTCTTCACGTAGTGTCAATGCAGACATTTTTGACTACTGAGTAGCTGCATCATGCAATTTTGTTTTTGTTTTGGCGGGCGGTCTTCGCATTAGACTGATCTTTCGATGCAGCGAGATCCCGCCCACCAACTCTGCTTGCTAGGAGAGTAGCACCTGTCTTAACGGTTACATGGCTAGAGGGTCCAATCCTTTTTAATATGTCGTCTACGCAAGCAGACAAGAACAATTATTCTATCAACCTCCCGCAACTAATAAAGTTGTTAAAGAAGAAACAATGCAGCAGCTCTATCTATTATCAAGCATTGCTTTAAAGAGTCTAATCTGTCGGTCATTAGGATGTATGGGTAAATGCCCAATCGTTGAAAATAAAAAATTCTTGGATTTCCAACACGAATTCGATGCACTGCATTGGATTCCAGTTGGAAATCCAAGATTTTTTTTAAATGTTTTGTGGAAAAAGTAAAAACAAATAAGAATTTTTTTTAAAAACTCAGTTTTCCACCAACATCTAATGCACTGCATTGGATTTCAATTGAAAATCCACTTTTTTCAATTTTTATTTATTTATTTATGAAAAAAAATTAAAATTTAAAAAAAATGGATTTTCAACTGAAATTTGATGCACTGCATCGGATTCTAACTCTATAGACTAAAATCTGATGTAGTACATCGGATTTTAGTTGAAAATCTATATTTTTCATTTTTATTTATTTTTTTATGGAAAAAAATTAAAAACATTTAAAAAATATTTTTAAATGGATTTTCAACTGAAATCCGATGCACTACATCAAATTCTAGCTGTATGGACTAAAATCCGATGCAGTGCATCATATTTCAGTTGAAAATCCATTTTTTTCATGGAATACAATGCATTGCATCGGATTCTAGTTGTATAGACTAAAATTCGTTGCAATACATTGAATTTCAATTGATAATACATCTTTTCAATTTTTTTATTTTTTATTTTGTTATGGAAAAAATGAATAAATAAATAAATAATGAAAACAAATAAACAAATTGCAGATTTTCAACTGAAATTCGATGCAATGCATCAGATTCTGGATGTATACACTAAAATAAAATGCAATGCATTGGATTTGAGTTAAAAATCCAAGATTGTTTTTAAAAAAACATTTTTTATTTTTTTTTTCATTTTTTAATGTGAATTTTTAACTGAAATCCAATGCAATGTATCTTATTTTAGTCTATATAGCTAGAATTCGATGTAATGCATTGGGCCTCAGTTGAAAATCCAAGAGTTTTTTTTAAATGGAAAATTTTTAAAAAATCCAAGACTTACAACAAGAATTCGATGCACTACATCGAATTCTAGATGTATAGAGTAAAATTTGACATAGTGCATCAAATCAAGATGTAATGCATTGGATTTTTGTTTGATATCAAAGGCTTACTATGAGAATCTAAGAAAACAAAAAAGCATCTTTACGACATTTTTTAGATTCTAATGCTTTTGGTAGAATAAATGGTAGCTTGTAGGTTTCTCTCACATAATCAAATATCATAAATAGAAAGTACATAATTAAATATCATAAACAAAAAGTGAAAAAGAAAGAATGCATCAAGCACATCTACTCTCAAATTGGATAATGTTTGTATAGTGGTGTATGACTTATCTTTGACCAAAACAGGCTATCTACGACAGACGACAATGAAGATACTAAAAGAGGATCCCGAATGTGGCTCCAGACATAACACAAAGACAAACAAGATGCATGACTCATAACCACGATGAGGTTGAATTGCAATTGGATGAAGATAATGCATTAGTTGCCATTGATGATGAGGATTAGACCTCACAAACTCCTACTAGTTCATTTGATGGGTATGAAGATGATGGCATAAACTTGGAAAACGATTGTTCCTATATGTTAACTTTAATTATTGTATTGTACATCAAGATTTGGATTCATGAATTTCTATAAATATTGGTGTTAGTCATTTTGGACATTTATTTGTAAGTTTGGCATGTCCATTATTTAAGCATTGTTTTGAACACCTAAATTTTCGTACATGCTAGAAATGAATAGTGGCACCCCTTTTTGTGAATCACCCTAATTTGTGTCATTTTTTTATGGGCAGTTCTCAAAATGCGACAGATTACCTGTTTCAAATGTCCCGGTCTTGTGCCCCTGGCACACCCGCAACACTTACACAACACACGCTTCCTATGTACAAAAACCGGAAAGGAAGAGAAACACATTTGACACCGACAAAGAAAAATATAGACAACCCTTTGTACATATTTATGTATAGAAACAACACAACACACCTCCGGGCTTCAGGCCAGAGAGAGTAGACTAGAATACAACGACCTTCTGTTAGCAAGTTTCCATTCAAGGAGCTCTCGGGCTCGCCGCACCGAATGGAGTCATTGCGTAGAAGACAGTGCAGAACCAAAACCCTCAAAGCATGCTAGCTCTAGCTGAAATAACCCTAACAAAAATGGAACCCCGAACTCTATCAAACAACGGTAAGCTAAACAACAGAGAGATAAAAAACTACCGAAACCTAAAACGGGGAACTAACAAAACCGAGGAACCCCTTTTACAAGAGACCTCTCTCTCCCTTTATAGCTCAAAAAGGGAGGTACGTTACAAGTCGATCAAATATCCCCCTTTTCAAGGAGATACTTGCCTCGATATCTGGAGTGGTGATGGGAGAAGTACATTTAATGCCCCTCACTTTCACATTCCCTACTACCCTATAATTGTGCATGTCGACCGTTGTACACATCACACTCATTCCTCTCATTAACTCTATCAGTGCCCTTTTGCACCCTTCCTTTTCTCCTTTTCATTTTTATTTGCATTTCGTAATGCATATGTGCACACGGTGCACATCACCGACTTCGCTCATTCCACCTAGTTTTCTCACTATCGCTAGAAATCTTCACGACATCCAACCCCACCAAATTGCACATCCGCCGGAATGTGCCAAGAAAGGGAAGAGAAGATTGGGTTTCCGGCAAAGGTGATCAACCAGGTCTGTTGCTGACCCGACACCCGACTTCTGCATCTGTCGTTGTCGGTCCCGAAATGTTGACTCTCAGGCCAACCTAATTCTCAACCATTCTCTAGTTAGTAGGACCAGATATCCCGAATGTCGTTACTAACCTGATGCGACTTCCTTCATTCTCAGTGCATGACCTTCGTCCGGACGCCCAACCACTTCGATCGTCTGTCAGAAACCGTTCCTTATGCACCTCAACCTTGCTCGTTGATCCGGCAACGTCGCATGCAAATCTTCTTCCTGCTTCCCACCAACGTCGATCTCCTCAATGCTCGTCTCTAGCCTTTACATGGCTGCATTGCACGTCTCTCGTTTCTTCCTTCTGTGTGTAATCTTTTGGCAAGGTACACTTCTACCTCGACATCCATGTCCACTTCGGTGTCCTCAACAGTCTCTGATATTGACGTCTCATCCTGTGCAACACCCGTTTGAACCGATTGGCCCATTGGGCCTCCATCTTCCTCCACAACGCCCCGTATGCTTCTTCTAGTGCCTTCGCTTGCTACGACCTCATACTCCTCGCCGCCACCCTCCGTCTTCTCGGTCTTACATTTATCCGCAACTACTGAGTCTCAAGATCAGGTGTGGAGGATCCCTCTTGGTCCTTCTTCGTATCCATTTGCTACTCCGACCCCCGACCGGCTTAGTTCGACGTCAGTTCGGCTTGGCCATCCGAATCTCGGCACATTTGGTCTTTGTCCAAACCCATCCTCAATCGATCATTCTTGCCTACCTCTTTGCTTTGGTTCGACTGATTAAATGCATGTCAGGCTGGTTCTGCTCGAGCAATCCATGTCCGGATTGCATTCCATCCGAATCGGAATGCTGACCAGATCGTCTCCCGGTCAGGCCATCCTCCAACTCTTCTCTCTACGGTGCCGCCCCTTTCATCATAAGCTTGTTCTTCTGTGTCTTCGTCCTTGGCCTCCTCATAGGACACCACTCTTCCGTGTACTCTAGCATCGTGTTAGGCCTCCTCACCGCCACCTTCCATCTCTCTCGTCTCACGTTGGCTCTCGGGCCCGATCGCCGAAGTCTTCGGAACAAGTGTGGAGAGCTCTTCTTCTCCTCTATCCTCGCTACCATCATGCCAGGTCTCCTCACCGCCACCTTCCATCTCTCTGATGTCAGCACACGGGCTAAATTGTCGAAGTCTCTGGAACAGGTGTGGAGGACACTTCTCGTCCTCGGACTTCCTCTAGGCTCACCGGCCCGCATTGCTTCAACCTCCGACAAGGCCAACTTGTCAACTCCTTGGATTGGTCTCGGTCGATCTCCCCTTTGCACACTTGGTCTTTGCTTAGGCTTGTTACGAAGGCGCTACGGCTCTTCTTAGGATCATTTAGGTTTCAAGAGAGAAAGGAAAGGGAGAAGGGAACTCACCTCTGTAGCAGCCCAAAACACTTCTCTTTCATTTCGCATAAAAAAACATCTCTCTCTGTTTTGTTACTTCTCTCTACTACTTACTCTTACTTTTTTTACCTAAGTATATAAGTGACTTACATATTCGGCTAATTAGCTATGAGTAGCTAAATAGTTGTTTTATCGATATGTCTAATAGTAGCTAATTTCCCAATAGCTACTACGGAAGATCTCAGCTACTAATAAGGATCACATTGATTTTCTTGAGCTTGTTTCTTAACACTCCCCCCAAGCTCAACTTATCCACTCTTGAGATCATCTTTAGTCTTCTTTTCCATCATGCTTTCCAGCTATCATATCAATGCTTATAATTCCCATCATGTCCCTAAATTGTGTATGTTTTTCTATGCTCAGTCCCTTCGTAAGAACGTCAGCAACATGCTGATTTGTACTTACATACAACAGATCTACTTCTCCATTAATCACTTTTTCTCTAACAAAGTGATAATGCACTTCAATGTGCTTTGTTCTTGCATGCAAGACTGGGTTTTTTGCGAGCTAAATACTGCTCATATTTGAAAAAGTTAATATGTGGAAGCTTATGACAAACCGGTTCAGCTGGATAGCAATAGAGAGAGTACAGGTTTAATGGAAACCTTACAAGACACAAATAGAGAGTGGGAGAAACAAAGAGAGCATAATAGCATAAACTATATTAAAAAATAATACTTTGTACATAGGATGTGCTCAGTGAGCACTCTTTATACAAGTCCACAAGGGACTAACAGAAGTACTATGTACTTCAATGCTCATATGAGCGGTTGACACTAACTACGAGGACCATGACTACCTAGTAGGCTAGAAGCGTAGACCTCTAAATGGCCTACCGGTACACACGTGGGTCTGGCTCCCCAATTCCGATCCGGCTCCTAGTTTCGGACATAGTAAACATTCAGTTAAGTGCGCACTTTGATCTGAAGGAAAAGGTGCGCACTTAATCGAGCCGCGCACTTAGGGCTTTTTACACACAAAAAATATTTACCCCAATTTTTGTTTTCTCTGCACATTTGAGTAAGTGTAGCCCCAACAGCCACCAATCAGACCCTCTTTGCACCTTAATCAATCCCACGTAGCTGGTCACAAGGTTGCTGCTTCACCGCATTGTTGCTCAAGACACTATTGTGCACCTACAGTCTTCTTCGGGTATGTAGAGTTTCTGCGCATTTTCAGGTTTTTTAAGGCCAAATGTTTAGGGAATTAAAAAATAATTTCATTGTGGATGAGTATGTGGATGTATTTGTGCTCTTTTTATTGCTGAGTTCGAGTAAATTTGTTGATTAGGTTCATAAATTAGATTGCGGGTTTAGGGAATTAGAAAAAAAATTGATAGTGGATGGGTATATCAATGTATTTTGTTGTTTTTACTGCTGAATTTGAGTAAATTTGTTGAATAGGTTCATAAATTAGACTGCGGTGTCGTAGTGTATTTTGTACACTACGTGAAAAACGTATATAGTATTAGATTCAATAAAAAATGAAGAAATAGAAGAAAATAGCAAAATAAATGGAACATGCATAGGGCAAGATTCGAACCTTGCACCTCCATGTTAATAATGTAATGTCTTACCATTACACTAGCATTTCATTAGTGTTAAAGCATAGATGTCCCACATAGAAAGGTAAATTCATGCTAGGATAAACATTAGAAAAATGCATAACAAAAGAAAAAGCTACACATACACATCTAGCGTGCATGATAAAAAACGCACAAGTTAGAAAAAAGCATGATCACTTTAGATAATGCATATAGTCTATCTATAGGAAAAGCATGGGGTCTATAGTTAAAAAAAAAGCATGGATTACTAAGACTTCCTCATCACTACATAAGGATGGGAAGCACAATGTAATTGTGTGTGAAAAATATTTGGAAACTGGATATGTTTCTAAAAAACACCAATTAATAAACTATACTCGTGGGATTCACGAGAATTCTATATCATTCTCTTTCAACCGAAGTTTATATTCTTATATTCATATTGATTAATCTAATACAATACACTCGTGGGATTCACGAGTTTGCTATAACTCTTTCTTACAACATATTTATATTCTTATTAGCCTTAAAACTCTCCTCTTCCTAGTCCAAAACCCCAGTGGTTCCCACCCGACTCACGCAAACGATCCGGAGCCGAAAGGCACGACAGCGGGTTTAGGTAATTAGAAAAAAAATTGATAATGGATGAGTATGTGAATGTATTTTGTTGTTTTTACTGCTGAATTCGAATAAATTTGTTGATTAGGTTCATAAATTAGATTGTGGGTTTAGGGAATTAGAAAAAAAATTGATAGTGGATGAGTATGTGAATGTATTTTGTTGTTTTTACTACTGAATTTGAGTAAATTTGTTGATTAGGTTCATAAATTAGATTGCGAGTTTAGGGAATTAGAAAAAAAGTTGATAGTAGATGAGTATGTGAATGTATTTTGCTGTTTTTATTGTTGAATTCGAGTACATTTGTTGATTAGGTTCATAAATTAGATTGCGGGTTTAGGGAATTATAAAATAATTTGATTGTGGATGAGTATGTGAATGTATTTTGTTGTTTTTACTGCTGAATTCGAGTAAATTTGTTGATTAGGTTCATAAATTAGATTGTGGGTTTAGGGAATTAGAAAAAAATTTGATAATGGATGAATATGTGAATGTATTTTGTTGTTTCTACTGCTGAATTCGAGTAAATTTGTTGAATAGGTTCATAAATTAGATTGCGAGTTTAGGGAATTAGAAAAAAAGTTGATAGTGGATGAGTATGTGAATGTATTTTGCTGTTTTTACTGCTGAATTCGAGTAAATTTGTTGATTAGGTTCATAAATTAGATTGTGGGTTTAGGGAATTAGAAAAAAAATTGATAGTGGATGAGTATGTGAATCTATTTTGTTGTTTTTACTATTGAATTCGAGTAAATTTGTTGATTAGGTTCATAAATTAGATTGCGAGTTTAGGGAATTAGAAAAAAAGTTGATAGTGGATGAGTATTTGAATGTATTTTGTTGTTTTTACTATTGAATTCGAGTAAATTTGTTGATTAGGTTCATAAATTAGATTGCGGGTTTAGGGAATTAGAAAATAATTTGATTGTGGATGAGTATGTGAATGTATTTTGTTGTTTTTACTGCTGAATTCAAGTAAATTTGTTGATTAGGTTCATAAATTAGATTGTGGGTTTAGGGAATTAGAAAAAAAATTGATAATGGATGAATATGTGAATGTATTTTGTTGTTTCTACTTCTGAATTCGAGTAAATTTGTTGAATAGGTTCATAAATTAGATTGCGAGTTTAGGGAATTAGAAAAAAAGTTGATAGTGGATGAGTATGTGAATGTATTTTGTTGTTTTTACTGCTGAATTCGAGTAAATTTGTTGATTAGGTTCATAAATTAGATTGTGGGTTTAGGGAATTAGAAAAAAAATTGATAGTGGATGAGTATGTGAATGTATTTTGTTGTTTTTACTATTGAATTCGAGTAAATTTGTTGATTAGGTTCATAAATTAGATTGCGAGTTTAGGGAATTAGAAAAAAAGTTGATAGTGGATGAGTATGTGAGTGTATTTTGCTGTTTTTATTGATGAATTCGAGTACATTTGTTGATTAGGTTCATAAATTAGATTGCGGGTTTAGGGAATTATAAAATAATTTGATTGTGGATGAGTATGTGAATGTATTTGTGTTGTTTTTACTAATGAATTCGAGTACATTTGTTGATTAGATTCATAAATTAGATTGTGGGTTTAGGGAATTAGAAAATAATTTGATTGTGGATGAGTATGTGAATGTATTTTGCTGTTTTTACTATTGAATTTGAGTACATTTGTTGATTGGGTTCATAAATTAGATTGACGGTTTAGGGAATTAGAAAATAATAGATATAAGTCAATGTGAAATTAGCCCATTGGCCTTATTACAGAGATGAATTCAACCCATAAGCGAGGTGTTGGACCTCGTTTGAATGATGAACAAAGGCTACAAATTTTGGAGATAGTGGAACAACCATTGGCTCCTCTTCGCAACATAGGTAGAAATTTTGGTGTAAGTGAATCAGCGATTAGAAGTTTGATCGAGAAGAAGGATGAGATACGAATGTGTGTCCAATTAAAAGATCATAATACAAGGAAAACAACTTTTAGGGGATCCAAAGGGAAATATCCAGAATTATAGGAACGCTTGTATGCTTGGATTGATGCATCTCGTCAATTGTCAATTGCATTGCCTCCATCAGTTATTATGGAGAAGGCTCGGCGATTGCCTACACAAATGAATATTTGTGATGATGATTTCAAAGCAACTTGGGGTTGGTTTAGGAAATTTCGTCATCGCCAATGTTTGAATACTATTAGTTTGTATGGCGAAGGAGGGGCAGTTAATCGAAATGACCCAGAATTTTTGGCTTCTTTGGAAAGGCTCTATGCTATAATCAATGAGTATGATGCTAGTTGTGTTTACAATATGGATGAAACAGGCTTATTTTTTCGATTAGTTCCAAGATATACAGTGCTTTTGCCTAGTGAAGATCCTACAACAATTCGAGGTAGGAAAAATTTGCTAGATAGAGTTACCTTAGTTGTTTGTTGTAATGCGACTGGAACTGAAAAAGTTCCCATTACAATGATTGGAAAGGCTAAGGAACTAGCTTGTATTGTTGGAAATTCTTGGCCATTACCCTATTTAGCACAAAAAAATGCTTGGATTGATATCCCTACTTTTAATAAGTGGTTTGATCATGTGTTTGTACCTTTTTTTCGTTCTCGAACTAATCGCAAAGTGCTTCTAATCCTTGATAATGCTCCTGGTCATGCCGAAATATTTGAGCGTGATGCTATCAAAGTGATTTTTTTCCCAGCCAATGTCACATCATGGAAGCAACCAATGGATATGGGAGTTATTGCAGCATTGAAAAAGAGGTACAAATATCGTTTGATAAGAGAAATTTTGACATATCATGATAGTCCAGAAAATGTTAAGATTCGTTTGGAGGATGTTGCTAAACGAATGAGAAGAGGTTCTATTGGTTTAACTTTTGGAAAGTCGGCACATTTGCTAGATGTTGCCAATCTCATTGTTATTGCTTGGAATGAGATCAAGCAAGAAACACTTTTTAATTGCTATAGAAAGGTAGATATTATTCCATCATTCTGCATTAATGATGTTGAAGTTGTTGAAATGGAAGATCAATGCCTTGATGATCTTGTTGCTTTGTTATGTAACTGCAGTTTGCTTGAGAATGCACATAATGTAGAAGAAATTCGAGAGGAAATCATGGAATGTGTCAATGCAGATGCAAATGAATCAGAAAAACTAAATCAAAATCTCCTTGAAGAGATTGATGAAGTTATAGCGCAAGCATCCAACACCAATGAACCACTTGCATATGATGAAAATGATTCAAACTCTGAGTTTGTTGAGATGCAAGATATGCATGGATGCTTAAAGCAAGAAGATGTGATTATTCCTGAAGTATTGCAAAATATTGTTGATACCCTGAAGTATTGCAAAATATTGTTGATACCAAACTCATGCTCAACTCGATAATGACAACAACTTATTTGAGTTCCGAGAAAGCAAAGCAAGTAAAATCAGCTTTATCGAGTGCTCATAGAATTATTCAAGAAGCAAATTCTGCCATTGTTTCTAAGCGTATCGCTAAAAGTAGGCAAATGACCTTACATGATTTTGTTATGAAATAGCGAAAGACATAGAAATCCTATTTTTGTTCAATTTTTGCCATTTTTTGTAAGTTCTCGCTAAAAGTAGGCAAATGACCAAACATGATGTTGGTATGAAATTGTGAAAGAACTTAGAAATCTGATTTTTATTGATGATTTTGTTGTTTTTTGAATTTTTGGAACATAGTTTCCATTTGGTTCAATGTATTTTGTCATAAAATAATGTAATTTTTTTGAACAGGAATTTGACATCTATAAAAAAAAGCGCACTTAATATAATGGCACACTTAATTGGACACACACTTAACCGAATGGTTACTGTACTATCCGGAAACCGATCCGGATCCGGTTGAGCTTGCTCGCTCAACAATATTGTCACACCAAATTGTGGTTGCACCATCTATATACTCTCCCATATCACGAAGCAAACTTCTGATCCATACTTCCTCACATGTAGCGATTGTAGCTCCTCTATATTCAGCTTCAGTACTTGATAATGCAACTATAGCTTGTTTCTTGCTACTCCATGAAATAGTTGCACTTCCCAATGTAAACATATATCCACTATTGGATCTTCTATCAGTTTGACTTCCAACCCAATCAACATCTATATATCCTTCTACCTTTATGTCCAGATCAGCCCTGTAAAATAGCCCATAGTTTTGAGTAGCTTTTACATACCTCAAGTTTCTTCTAATGCAGTCCAGATGTGGCATTGTGGGCTACTGCATAAACTGATGTGCTTTTATTTTCAACCAGTTCATCAATTTCTTCTTGCATTGCATTCACCCATTTTTTCTCAGTTTTTGCTTCATCAAAACTATTTGGATCAGATATTTGTACCACTTTAGACATATATGCATAATTCATAGCCATGTAGGTATCATAACCATATCTTTCAGTAGTTTTTTTTCTCTCTATCTAATCTTCTCAATTTCTAATTTGCATCTTTCAGTGCTTTTTCAATACCAGGGATATTCAAGGCTTGTGTACCCAAGTCATCATCCAATGATACATATGAAACTACATCTTCCATGTTTCTAGACCTTAAGCATTTTATCCTATTTCCGGCTTGATTTTCTACCATGCATTTGAACTTACGAAAACATTCAAATACTTTTCTTTTATTTTTCATGAAGTAAACCCATGTTTTCTTTAAGCAATCATCAATTAATGTTACATAAAACCTACAGCCACCAATTGAGGCATTTTTGTAGGTCCCCATACATCTGTATGTACCAAATCCAACAGGTTTTTGCTTATATGTCCTTCATGAGGGAAAAGCAACCCATTTTTCTTTCCATATTGACATGCTTCACATATTTTGCCCATCTCATAGTCTTTCAACTTTGGTAGCCCAGCCACTACATTTTTTTTCAACATATTTTGTAAAGTTTGCATACTTATTTGTCCCATTTGTTTATGCAACATTTCTAGATCTAAGATTACATTCAATCCTCCTGCAACATGGTTGTAGTCATTTTAGGCATATCCAGATCTAAAACAAACATTCTTCCTTGGCATTTTCCTTTTGCAATCAGCTTTTGTTGAGAATCGAACTCAACTTCTCATAGGGACAGTGTTCACACTAGCCAGTGGACATCATACTAAGCTAGTTTTGTAATTAGTAGAAATGGCACTTGCCCTAGATCAATTGGTATTTAAACCAACCTTTTGTAACTTAGTTACTATTGGATGTAATATTGCTTTATGTGAATATAGCTTCTCTCTCTCTCTCTCTCTCTCTCTCTCTCTCTCTCTCTCTCTCTCTCTCTCTCTCTCTCTCTCTCTTACCTTACATATACTCACCCACTCACATAGTTCGCCTCCGTTGCATAGCACTACCTACGTCTCACCTTCTTTACATGGTATCAGCGCGCGTGGTATCTTGATCCAAGCCCATCGCCTTTACGTTGTCGTATTGTGCTTTGTACACTATGTAAAATATGTGTAGAATACCTGATTGACTAAGTATAAAGAAATAGGTGAAATTACTAAAATAATTATATTACATGCATAGGGCTAGATTTGACCCCTATACCTCCATGTTAACAATTCCAAGCCCTAACATTGTACTAACACATTATGAGCATTAAAGTTATAGATTTTAGTTATGTAAAACTTTATCTCACGTAAATATTCTAGATAAGCATGATAGAAAGGTCATTCATACATAAACTCGAGTTAAAAGAAAAGGCAGGATAGAAAGTGCTTCATCTACATCGAGTGTGCAAGAACACTTGGGTTAAAAAAGAAAAAGTATGATAGAAAAAGCTAGGACATCTACTGTGCATGACCACTCGAGTTAGAGAAAAAGCATCATGCTTGCATGTAGTAGGATATACTTAGTCTCTCCTGTTACCGGCCGGCAAGGAGTCCAAAATACGGAGTGAAGGAATTAATTAGATATGGTTGTAAATGAGCATAGTGTGGACGGACGGACTGGAAACGGTATGCCGTTCCAGATCCGGACGGATCCCGAATAGGTGCGAGAGGCACCGTTTTGTACTACGGGCCGGAAACCTATTTAAAGGCCCGGACCCCATTGTAATCACAACGGATAATTAATAGAGCTTATGATGTTTATACTTCTGTCTTGATTTCCGTTCTGTAATCACTGTTATATCTTACGCGTGTAATTAACCAAAGCAATCTAATCGTGTAACCTACGTAAGTCGGTGTAATCGTTGAATCTTAATCCTATGCCGTAATCACCCTTTGGTGAAGTGTCTCCGTGACACCTTGTGTTAGGCCTTGTCCGGCTAAGCGAATAACACAGTTTTGGAGGCACCACCCCCCACCCCGCAATGCTTCTCTATATGATCTCTCTCACCATCATACTCTCCATCACCATGTCTATCTTCATTACCTATCATCATAGTTGTCATTCATCATCATCGTCGTCCTTAACCCTAACCCTAAAATGTATAACACAGTTTTGGCGACCACGATTCCTGCTTTCTCGCAGCGAACGACGGTAATGGATGACTAGACCAACGCACGACTTGGTTACAGACCGAGCTCGACGCCTCGCCGAACGGCAAAGACGGCGTGAGACTTTCCAGCAAGCAGCGCAGGAAATTCGCTCGGATCGTTCGTTCTCCAACGAGATCCGGAGAGTCGCGGAGGAATCTCTCCGGTTACGGCAAACTCGCGACCAGGACGACGGAAGCAGTCTAAGTAGTCTCCGGGAAACCGAACGCCTCCTGGAGGCGCTGGCAAGCGGAGAAAACGAGGCAGAAGCCTTTTCAGCCTACGAATCGGATTCCGAAGGGGGATACAGCGTGCACACGAACTACCGGAGCAGCAACGATACCCCCGGCGGCCCGGAGGACGACGGGTCGGATAACGTGCCGACTCCAGAACCGGAACCGCTCAACCAGGGCTATCCGGAACCACAAACGGAAGCCGTCAACCCACCAACACCGGAAGTGGAAGAAGCAAAGCCACCGACACCAACGAAAGAGCCGGCAAAGGAACCGGAAAAAGCAGCGGCACAAGAACCGGAAGTGGAACCGGCAAGAAAACCGGAAAGATATCAACAAACGCCACTAAACCGCGGCCTAATACTGGACGACGACATGTCGTTCCAATACTCAAAGTATCGCGATGATCCGGACGCGGAAGCGCATGTTGATGACTTCGAGCAGACATGGGAAGCAAATCACACGTCCCAGCGAATGACACCGGAGGAAGAAGAACGCTCGAAGATAGCGGAATTCGGAGTCACGTTGGAGGGACCAGCGACACGATGGCGGCGGTCGCAGGACCCGGCGACCATCACAACATTTGCAGAATTAAAAGCAAAATTCTTGCATTTTTTCCACAAGGAGGTCGACCAGACGACAATGGTGGGCCTGTTTTATACGATCCGACAGGAGGCAGGGGAAAGCATTCCCCAATTCGTCATCCGTTTCCAACGAATGCATAGCCAGCTTGCCCGTGCACCCCCGGAGGAGGAATTACGGACGATATTTTTAAACGCACTCCGGGAACCGTTACGCACGGTGTGTACGGTGATCGACTTTCGAGGATGCACCATCGATCAGGTCATTGACCGGGTCAGAGAAATGGAAAAGACAAGCTCATGGCTTACGCTGGGAACACTGCAACGGGCGTTACCCACCGAGGAAGATCTCCGGTTCCGGCAGGCAATTCAATGCACAATCTGCTTGAATGCCGGACACTCGGCAGTAGAGTGCACCATGCGCACTCAGTGTGTG
Organism: Azolla caroliniana; assembly: GCF_043228905.1. Lineage (NCBI taxonomy): Eukaryota > Viridiplantae > Streptophyta > Polypodiopsida > Salviniales > Salviniaceae > Azolla > Azolla caroliniana. Next base: position 27,603 of record NW_028230524.1, on the reverse strand, counting down.
ATTTGGCAATCCAAGAGTCATACAACGGACCGGTGCGAGTATAACCTGTTAAACCGACAAGCACCACCCGTCCGACGGATCGAGCCAAGAAGCAGCCAAGACGAAGATGAAGATCGTTGGCAAAAAATGAACCGGTACCGACCGGCACAGGATGTCCGGTACGGAGACAGGCAAGAGAATGATGGCCGGTACGGGAATCGGCGTGATAACTACGACCGGTATGAGCGATCGGACCGTTATCGAGAGCCCAACAGGCGACACGAGCAATACGACAGAGACCATTCCCCTGGTTACCGAAGGCACCAGGAGGACTACGGCCGATTTTACGATCCACCACGACCGGACTACCGAAATAAACATAAGAATAATAAGAAACGTAATTTCAAGAAAGGTGGTCACCCTAGGGACCCGGAACATGGAACCCCAAGGAGCCAACCGGCACAGAACGCACCACTCGCTACGGGACCGACTCCGGCTACCAGCAATGCTGAATCCAGCAATACCCGTAAAGAGTACTGCTACTACTGCAGGCAGGAAGGCCACTACAGTAACCAGTGCCCGGTAAAGAGCTACGAGAAACGACCAGCAGTTAATATGGTGGTTCCGGAAGTGGCGGATTTACAGCAAGTAACCACACGGTCGAAAGGCATGGCCAAAGAATGGGAAACACAAGAGGCCATACGAAAACAGGCGACGGAATGGGTGAAGGAAGCCAATGAAAGGAACGTCGCGGACGCGGAACGGCAAAAGGCGAAAACCATAGGGAGTGCCGGCGGTAGCCACCCAGAAAACGAGACATGGCAAGCACTACAAGAATGTCAGATCACGTTACCATTAGGAAGACTCTTGCAGCTCGTGCCGCGATTCACAGAAGGACTAAAAACGGTCATGACAGACGGTATAGCTCCACCGGCACCAGTCCTTTTCTCGAATCCGGAGGAGGGACCGACGGTGGTGGACACTAGTAGTCCGGCGATTACAGCTATTGTCAAAGGGCACGAACTTCCCGGCACAGTAATCGATGGAGGTTCCGGAGTGAACGTAATAAGCCTCCGCACGTGTGATGCCTTGGGTATACATGAATGGGAGCCATGTCCGTTCTGGCTACGGATGGCGGATACGAGCTCTGTACGGCCGACGGGCTTAATACGGAAATTGGAAGTCACCATAGGAGGCCACACATTTCACATCTCGGCTGTAGTGTTGCAGCTACAGGCGCAAGGCGCGTACCCACTGCTGCTGGGCAGACCATGGTTGAAAACAGCACACATCAAGCAAAATTGGCGGAAAAATATGATTACCTTCCGGCGCGGAAAAGCCAAGGTCCGGGTTCCGACACAACCACGGACAAGCAATGGTAAGGAATGCATACCGCTGTATGCGGAATGTGTGAACATGCTTGAAGGATTGGCAGACGACGAAGAAGCCCAGTACTTGGAGGAACACCCGAAGATCGTACCACTCTTCGAGATTGACGTAGCTGAAGCCGTAGCGCCATACTTGCCGCAGCGGGACGACACCGAAGCCGAACCAGACAAAGATGCGATTCGGGAATTACGGCAAGCACAGGAAGCATTGGAACGGGAAATGGCCGTTTCCCAACGGGTAAAAACATCCCAGCTCGACGAAGTGAACCTAGGAAGCAAGGACGAATCAAAGCCGGTTCACATCGCCAAAGAAATGAAGCCGGAAGATAAAGCGGCGATGATCAAACTTCTCACGGAGTTTCGCGACGTATTCGCCTGGTCATACGAGGACATGCGAGGGTTGGACCCTCAATTATATCAGCATCAGATCCACTTAGGCAAGGACGCGAAACCAGTGGCGCAACGACGTTACCGAATGAACCCCAACTACGCCGCCAAAGTGAAGGAGGAAATAGACAAACTCCTAAGAGTGGGCTTCATCCGGCCGGTAAAGAAAGCGACGTGGCTGAGCCCCATCGTCGTCGTTCCCAAGAAGAACGGTAAAATCCGTGTGTGTGTAGATTACAGGAAACTAAACGCCGCCACAATTACGGATGCATTCCCTCTTCCGTTCACGGACGGAGTACTGGATGCCGTCGCCGGTCATGAAGTTTATAGCTTTCTAGACGGGTTCAGCGGGTACAATCAAATTCGGATGCACCCGGACGACCAGGAGAAGACAGCGTTCGTCACCGAATGGGGGGTGTTTGTGGCCGAAGTCATGATGTTCGGCCTAAAAACGGCACCAGCAACGTTCCAGCGAATCATCATGGAGATCTTCGGCGAATACATTCCTGCCTTCATGCAAGTTTTCCTGGATGATTTTGCAGTCTATAGCCGGGGAAAAGACCATTTGCAGCACCTGCGGTTATGCCTTGAAAAGTGTAGGTTATACCGGCTAAGCTTAAACCCAGCAAAATGCATCTTTGGAGTTTCAAGTGGAATATTGCTGGGACACATTGTAAGTAAGGAGGGCATTGCGGTCGACCCGGATAAAGTAAACGCCATACTAGGGGCACCGGCACCGAAAACAGCCAAAGCACTAAGCCGATTCTTAGGACAAATCCGGTGGCACAGCCGGATGCTCCGTCACTTGGCGGACTTGGCGACACCATTACACACCGCGGTACATCGGACACCGTTCCAATGGACGGAGACGGAGGATAAGGCATACAATGCCCTGAAGGTACTTTTGTCGCAAGCACCAGTCGTGCAACCTCCGGATTGGAGCAAGGAATTTCATGTGTTCGTTGACGCTTCCGACATCGCTATCGGCAGCGCCTTAATGCAACTTACGGAGCCCAAATGGTACCGGCCGGTATATTACGCCAGCCGGAAGCTGTCCCAAGCGGAGAAGAACTATTCAACGACGGAACGGGAGGCCCTGGGCATGATCTACAGTGTAACAAAGTTTCGGCATTACCTATTGGGAAGGAAGTTCTCCTTTCATGTGGACCACTCGGCGCTCCTGTACTTAGTGTCCAAGGCGTCCCTGACCGGTAAGTTGGCCCGTTGGACCTTGCTGTTGCAGGAGTTCGAATTCGAGATTTTCCACCGGCCCGGTATCCAGCATGCCGTAGCAGACTATCTAAGCCGATTAGAGTCCGGAGAACCAGGCGACGGAGTAGCGGATGAATTTCCGGACGCAGAGTTATTCCGTATCACCCCGGAAACGGCAGCGGACGACACGGTGGCATCAGAAGATAGGTGGCTGACAAACATGCACCAGTTCCTAAGCACGGGCCTGCCACCGGAGGAAATGAACCGGGACGAGAGGAAACGACTGGCGGTGCAGAGCCGCAATTTCTGTCTATTACGGGACACTCTCTACCACAAGGGAGCAGATGGAATATGGAGACGGGCAGTCCGTAGTGACGAGAAAGAAGTAATCTTACGGGAAGCACACTGTGGGGTTGCCGGAGGACACTATGCCGGGGAAGCGACGGCGAGGAAAGTATGGCAGAGCGGCTTGTGGTGGCCCACGACGTTAAAAGACGCCGTCAAGTATGCTAAGGAATGTGACCTATGCCAACGAATGGGCCAGCCTACGGAGCAAGCACGGATGCCACACCAACCGGTACTTCCACTAGAGCCATTCCAGAAGTGGGGATTGGATTTTGTCGGACCGTTCAAGCCACCGGCAATGAGAACGGGTAATCGTTATGTCATCGTGGCAACGGATTATTGCACTAAATGGGTGGAAGCTAAGGCCCTGAGAGACAACACCGCGTCATCCACAGCAAAATTCCTGTACGAAAACATTTGGTGCCGATATGGATGTCCGATTGAATTAATCAGCGACCAAGGAGGCCACTTCCTCGGCCAGGTAGTGGAAAGCTTAACAACGTTCTATGCCGTGGTCCATAAACGAAGCACACCGTACTACCCACAGGCGAACGGGTTAGCAGAGTCCACCAACAAAACGCTGCAGAACATTCTCCGCAAAATTGTCAATGAAAACCGGACAGACTGGGACACAAAGCTCCATAGTGCGCTATGGGCGTACAGAACGGCATACAAAACAAGTATCCGGACAACGCCGTTCCGGTTAGCATTCGGCTTAGAAGCGGTCATGCCGGTGGAATTTCAGGTACCAAGCTTACGGATCCAACTACGGGAACGGCTGAATGAAAAGAAGTCGGAGGAAATGCGGCTAGCAGCACTATGCGAACTGGAGGAGCAACGGCTGGCCAGCATCCTCCACATGGAACTGGAGCAACGACGACGGAAAGCGTTCGTTGACCGTCACCGGAAAGGTAACGAAAAGATGTTCGAAATCGGAAAGCCGGTTCTAGTATTCCAAACGAGGATGGGCAAAATGCCGGGTAAACTCCGGTTCAGATGGACAGGCCCGTATTGGCTGACACGGGAATACAACGGGTCCTATCAGATAGGGACACTTGCTGGTGAAGTACTAGGCAAGTGGGTAAACGGATTTCGACTAAAACCCTATAAAGGACCGATGCCAAAGAACCCGTTTATGCAGCTCACCGGCACTACACCGGGATCGGTACGTATCGGACCGGAAGAAAAAGACGACGGGGAACCAGTAGCAGAGGCGAAGGAAGACACGGCAACCCGTAAGGAAAACGGTAAGGGTCCAAGGGGACCTACGGATGGGTAAGGTCACACACCGTCATTAAAAATAAAAATAAAAATAAAAAAAAAATCATTAAAAATCGAGGTATGAACGGGTGTGAAAGCAAGGCGCGAAAAGGTACGTAGTGGGCATTTAAGAGCCGCCACGCTACTTAATACTAAATTGGTACACGACGTGTGCATGCTCGAAAAAGGCGCCAAAACGCACAAAGAAGAAGCAGAGCGCATGGAGACCTTTTCATTTCGCGAGCCAAGAAGCACAGAAGCACCAAGCCAGTGGAAGCTGAGCAAACGCGAACCTGCACGCAGAGAACCCCCGCGCTCAGAACGCTCTCTCTCTCGCTCTCACTCTCATCACCACTCTACTTCGCCATCTTTCCTCGACCTCGAAGCAGACATGGAACCACAAACGCTGTCGGAAGCGGCCAGGAAATGGTTCAGGCAACACGGACTGGAGGGCTTCTTGGCCATCATGGAAGCACCACCGCACAGAGAAGCCGACCAGGTCATCAAGGAGCTCGACAAGGAAGTCATCACCGAGGAAGCGATCCGTGCGCTAACAGGCCTTCCGGAGGGAGGAATTTTTCAGATTGATAATCCAACCTCGGAGCAACTCACCCGATATTTCGGTGAGTACTCTGTTGCCGGCAAAGGCTATCGAACGCAGGGCGGCGAAGATCCGCTGTTCAGGGAGATAGCTCGAGTGCTCCATGAGTACGGCCACGTGTACCCCCGACCCCCTGTCATGCCAAAAAATCGGGCAGGGATGATCATAGCCACCTATGAAGGGACCAAGGTGGATTGGCCGGTGTTGATTGCAGACGGTTTGTGCGTGGCAATCGACATGGTACGAGGAAAGGACGGCAAGGAGGGCCGGAAGCTGTGGCATGCCGTCGCTCAGTGGATAACATTGCTCGTGCCGCCGGTCGAGACCGTTCAGCCAAAGAAGCGGCCAAGAGTATCGGAAGGAAGCACCTCGAAGCCGGCGTCCAAACGACAGCAGCTGCTGGCGTCGAAGGCGACGAAAGGGAAGAAACGGGTCCCAGAACCGGAGGAGGTGTCACCGGTCCGACCCGTCAAGATAACCATACGGAGATCGAGACAGAAGGAACCGGAACCCTTGACGGCACAGAAACATGCCGTGACACAGGAAGAGGAAACGGAGGAGCCAGAAGAGCACCTCCAACGACGGTCAAGAAGTAGGACCGCCGAGACAGGAGGGGAGCGGTCGTACCCGCGAGAGGCAGAAACGCCCCCAACTCAACCTGAGCAAACCACAAGGGAAGAACCGGAACCGGTGCGTAGGGAACCGGTCTTGTCGACTTCTATAGAAGAAGTCAGTCCAACGGCTCCGGAGACGGCGAGAACCGGAACTCAACAGCCGGCGAGCCCAGCCAGAGCACACGGCGGCCAAGGAGTAGAACCAGAACGGCATATGCAGGCAATCAGGCCAGACAATTCCACAGTGAATGAGCCGACCCGACCAGTACAGCAACAAGGCACCAGTAGCATGTGGCTACGGTGGGTAGGCGAGCAAATCGCCGGAGTGGTCGAGTATATAGAGGCGGAAGAAAGAGCGCACCAGGAACGGTTGCTCGTCACAACCGTAGATCTAGAGACGGCCCGGTCCAGAATCCGGAGCCTTGAACAAGACTTGGACAGGGTCACAAGGGAAATGGCTCAAGTGGCTTTGACAACACAAGTCCAAGCACCGGTGACTCCGGGCATTGTACAGAATAAAGCGGCAGATCAACCTGTACATAGCAATCAGACCCCGGCAACGGAAACCGTTCCGGAGAGAAATGCGGCACAAGCCCAAGAGCTTGCGGATTTAAAGGATGAGCTAGCTGCCCAAGAAGCGCTGAGGAGCCGCGAAAGAGAATTGAAGACGGCAGCGGAGGCAGAACTCAAAAAGACTGCTGAGAATCTACGGCGGGCCGAGGAGAGCTTACGAAAAGGCCACCAAGCGTACGACCGGCTCAAGGAGGAGAAGGAGAAAATGCTGCAAGAGAAGGAGAGACTCCGGAGGAACGCCGAAACAGAAGTAGAGCGCCTGAAAGAGGAACTCCGGCAGGTAAAGGACCGGGAGGACCGGAACCATCGCCAGATCAACGGCAAGCTCAAACAAAAAACGGAGGAATTTGAGCAATTGCACCGGGAGTATAAACGGTTGCAAACGGAGCACAAGGAACGGACGGATGAGCTCCGGCAAGCAGTTGATCGGACCGCAACCGCATTCGCCAAGGAACAAGCGGAAAACAGAAGACGGTTGGAAGAGGCGGAGAAGGTTCGGACAGAGCTCCTCAGGCAACAGCAGGCGGAAAAAGAAAGAGCGGCGGAGGTACTGCAGAGGCTGCAAACGACATATCAAGGGCAGCTGACGCGCTACAGGGAGCAGGCGGAGGATACGGCAAATCTCATCAAGCAGTTGAAGGAGCGACAAGTGGTGGAAAGCAGAGCACAAATGGGAGCAAGTCGCATCCAGGATATAATGCGGGCCTGGTTGAACCAGACCAAGAGCTTGATTGACAACGGGTCCGTCAAATGGTGGACCAAGTGGGCCACGAACGCGGCGGAACTCCAATTGCTCCGGGCTGACGTAGAGAACCGGCGGAAGGAGGGAGATGATTGCTATATGCTGACTTCCGAAGACTTCACCGGCATAAGAGATGAGCTTGCCGAAGACTTTCAAGCCTTGGCAGATGACCAACTAGGGCAGGTCCGGCAACTTGTAGCTCAGCTGGACGACGACAGGCTGGAGGCGCAGATCCAGTTTGAAAGCTATGAGAGGTCTCGGATCCGGGGAGAGAAAGAACGAGAACCGGTTACGGTCAACCTCAGTGATGAGGAACCATTACTGGAAGGAGACCGGACCGGAAGCAGTCAAACGGAGAAGCCGGAGTCAGCGAAACAAACGGAGCAGCAGCAGCAAGCAGAGCAGCCGGAGCAGCCTCAGTCCCAACCGCAACCACAGCAGCAGCAGCAAGCACAGCCGCAACAACCACAACCGGAAGAACAAGTGGAAATTCTTGAACAAAGTAATTTGGACAATTTGGGTGAACAATGAAGGGGCCGAGAAGGGTTCGACGTACAAGGTACTGTCCCACGGGCGTGCCATGTGTTACCGGCCGGCAAGGAGTCCAAAATACGGAGTGAAGGAATTAATTAGATATGGTTGTAAATGAGCATAGTGTGGACGGACGGACTGGAAACGGTATGCCGTTCCAGATCCGGACGGATCCCGAATAGGTGCGAGAGGCACCGTTTTGTACTACGGGCCGGAAACCTATTTAAAGGCCCGGACCCCATTGTAATCACAGCGGATAATTAATAGAGCTTATGATGTTTATACTTCTGTCTTGATTTCCGTTCTGTAATCACTGTTATATCTTACGCGTGTAATTAACCAAAGCAATCTAATCGTGTAACCTACGTAAGTCGGTGTAATCGTTGAATCTTAATCCTATGCCGTAATCACCCTTTGGTGAAGTGTCTCCATGACACCTTGTGTTAGGCCTTGTCCGGCTAAGCGAATAACATCTCCCATCAATATATAAGGATGGAGGGAGTAAATTGTAATGGTTGTTGATTTGTATTTCTAAATATTGATCAAATTGACTATATTCAGGTGATTCCCAATTTTCGATCTATCTTTTCTAATCTAATCAAATTTATTAGAATTCTAAGGGTTGATTAACATAATAAAATACACTCTTGTGATTTGCGAGTTTTTGATAGCTCTTTCTTATAATATACACATATTCTAATTAGTCTTAAAACTCTCCTCCTCCTAGTCCATAACCTCGTTGATTTCCTTCCGACTCACACAACGATCCGGCGTTGAAAGGCACCACACAATTGGGGAACCCGACATGAAAATGGGTGGTAAGGAGATGGAGAATCAACAAGAGGCTAACAACATGATGACAATGTTCGAGCGGATGCTACAAGAACAACGCGCGATGTTGGAGATTGTGGCTGCAGGAGAGCAACTTGTGCAACGGAACGGGCAATTTAACGGGAAGGATGGGTAGGATACAACAACAAAATCCGACGTAGGAAGTGTTTGAAGAAACGCTAAAGACTACATTCTCTATCGAGAACTCCTCGAATGCAACGGGGAGGGGATTCGAAGATTGGGTTGAAACACCGAATAAGGGATTGAAGGTCCTCGATGTGTTTTCAGCGTTCGAAAGTCGATACAGTGTTACCCCGTACGAGATGTACGGAGAGTCAAGTGTGATGACCGAGGGTCGAATGTTATCATGATGTTTTGTATGTGTAGGGGGCATAAATGTAATTGTGAGTCCATACGTATGTGAACACATACACACGTGTGTGCATGTGGATGGATACGAGGAGGTGTGAGTGAGTGTCCAATATGAATGCTCGAGGGGGCTTATACCCCTATGTATCTACCCCCTCTTGTACTATTTAACCCCTTATGGGGAATGAATGAAACATGAAAAACCATTTCTCTCCTAATCTCTCTCTTGTCATCCCTCTTTCTCTCTCTCTCTCCCCCTCAACATTGAATCCCCTTGGGAGGGGGGTGGAGCCATTCTAGGCACCACCCCCCACCCCGCAATGCTTCTCTATATGATCTCTCTCACCATCATACTCTCCATCACCATGTCTATCTTCATTACCTATCATCATAGTTGTCATTCATCATCATCGTCGTCCTTAACCCTAACCCTAAAACGTATAACACCTTTTGGCGACCACGACGGGATCCCCCTTTGGAAACGGAGTCAAAGAATGATACGCGGTGATGAAGGCCATAGCGAAGGCCATAGCGACATATTTGTGTGAGTGCAGGAAATGACAATGCGATGAAAGAATTCATGAATGGAAACGATGTTTGTGCAAGGTTGCGATTGGTGTCCATGTACGTGTTTCCGAATGCGGTTAGTGACAATGTGCGTGTTCGAATGCGTGGTGCAAGATGCACGGCTGGAAAAACAGCGACGCAAAGGGAACCGGTGCCAGCACGACCGGTAAGAGAAGCCCACCTGAAGACTGCGGTGGAAGACGCAGTGTGTGGAGCGGAGGCCGGCAGGATGTGCTGCGAATGCATGGGCTATGGTTCCAGAAGAAACAACGCAAAGAGAGTGGAACCGGAATCGGAACAAGAACCAAAGTTGGTTATCACCGAAGGGGCATCGAAGACAGAGAAGAAGATGCAGACGTGGACCAAACATCGACAACCAGAAAAAGGGACATCACAACAAACACACACATGCAAAGACAGCAGGACCAACGAGGGTGACTCGACAACAACATTGACGGACAAAAGGCTCAGGGCGCCAGACGAAGACAACGAGAGATGAAAACGGTTTCTGTCGGAGATACAGCCGGACAGAGACGGAAAGGGCCAGAGACCCCAAAAGCCATGAGCAAACCCTAGGTCGAACAGCAGACGAGACGCCGAATGACAATGAAACGACGGGCCAGACGGCAGAAAAAGCTGCCGGAAGGGCCGGAAACCAGTCGGAATAGCCAGACAGTGGCTGGAGCGGCCGGAGCGGCCGGAGGACCAGACAAGGCCGGGGAAGCAGACAGGCCGCCAGGAAGACGGACGGTGTCGGAGGACGACGGAAAACAGAGACGGCCAAACAGCAACGGTCGGAGATGGCGACGGCGGGAGATGGAGACAGAGCCAAAATGATGGCTGAAGCGGCCGGAATAGTCGAATACAACAACTGCTGGACACAGTCGGCATCGACCAGAACAACGACGGACAGAGGACTGATGACAACCAACGGTCATGAGTGGCCGAGAAGCGATAGAGACAGAGACGGAGATCTCCGATCATAAATAGAGATGACCTACAGCCATAGATGGACAGAGACGACAACCGGCCGGAAGGAGATGAAACGAATATGTAGAGGGAGACAACCACGATGCAGGACCATAAAGACAACGATGAAGACGACCAAACGACGTGACGGAGACAGCGACAATAGTGATGGACATCGACCGGAGCAGTGGTCAGACAACGTCGACGGTCAGAGCGACTAGACAAACGGCGGGGCAACGGCCGATACGGCCAGATGAAGATATGCAGTCATGGCCAAATAGGCAACAGAAAACGAGATGGAGAAGAAGAGAAAAGAGGAAGAAGAATTTGCTCCAGGAGCAAAACGCGAGAAAAGAAGAAAAAGAAAGATGAGGGTATCAAACATAATTGTAAAAACCTGAGGGTATATAAGAAAATTTTAAAAATCAAAGGGCACCTATGAAATTTTGAAATCTCATCCACCTAAAGAAATGGACGTGATCGACCATGACAACTCACAAAATCAACAAAGAATAACATACATGCACACAACATTTTTAAGGACCCGAAAGAGGATACCAAAGTTCGTAAGACGACAGAATGAGAATGTTCGTGTCGCGGAAAAGACGCTGACCGATGGAGATGATCTAGTCAAGCGCTCCGATCGAGGGAATCGATCGTTGAAAGGACCGATGGAAGTTCCGGTCGAAGAGATATCATCATCAAGGCATGTGGGATCGACGTGCAACGCACTTTCCCACGGGCGTGCCATATGTGTTACCCCATACGAGATGTACGGAGAGTCAAGTGTGATGACCGAGGGTCGAATGTTATCATGATGTTGTGTATGTGTAGGGGGCATAAATGTAATTGTGAGTCCATACGTATGTGAACACATACACACGTGTGTGCATGTGGATGGATACGAGGAGGTGTGAGTGAGTGTCCAATATGAATGCTCGAGGGGGCTTATACCCCTATGTATCTACCCCCTCTTGTACTATTTAACCCCTTATGGGGAATGAATGAAACATGAAAAACCATTTCTCTCCTAATCTCTCTCTTGTCATCCCTCTTTCTCTCTCTCTCTCCCCCTCAACGTTGAATCCCCTTGGGAGGGGGGTGGAGCCATTCTAGGCACCACCCCCCACCCCGCAATGCTTCTCTATATGATCTCTCTCACCATCATACTCTCCATCACCATGTCTATCTTCATTACCTATCATCATAGTTGTCATTCATCATCATCGTCGTCCTTAACCCTAACCCTAAAACGTATAACATACAGGAGATTGTTCGCGAGATATCAAGCTATCCTCGCACCAGACAAAGTGATCATGTTATTACGAGCCGTGGACATCCGACACTAGAAAGATCTTGGAGTGCTTCTAGAGGATACGACTACCGAGAGTGGCAGCACCAATACATGGGAAAACGTGCAGGACATCGTTCCACGATACACAAAGAGGGGGCAATGGCTTGGTAATGAAGAAAAGAGGGTCTCGGAACCAATTCCGAGACCAAGAGCCGGATTGGAAGACCATCAACCATGGGCTCAAGAGACTACGACCGATAAGGGAATTGATGCAACCACGATGGAGCAATTGCTAAAGGAGATGGAGAATCTCAAAATTGTGATGGTGATGATGTCGGAAGACCATCCCAAAAGTTCCAAGTATATGGATCGTCGATGCATATGGTGTGATAGCACCAAACATGATCGGAAAGATTGCGATGAGCAGAAGGAGGCTCTACGACGGGATCTCATCTACTATGAGGGAAATCGGATCCATTCAATGGACCATCGAAAGCCACTTTGGCCAAATTTCTGAAAAGACGGCATGAGGTCCTAGAGGAGGAGATTGCAGCAAAAAGCAATTATGCGACAACCGTGGAAATACGTGCGGGTGAAACATCTAGAGCGAAGTCGTCTTTCTGGCCGAAAATGCTAGAAATCTCCAAGAAAACCGACTCTGATGAGATCCGAAACACTACGGAAGGCATCCAAGAAGCTACGAGATGGGAGTGCCCTATAGACAAGAATAGCATTTACACCCTATGCCAATTACATGAGGTGTATATAGATGAGAAACGACGGCACACAGATAATGCGGTCGGACCATCGAAGACACTAGAGAGCTGGAATTCCAAAGGAAAAGGGAAAGGGGAAATGATTCCAGCATTCAAACTTGTGTCGGATATCGAACAACAGATGGATCTAAAGAAGGTGTTTGAAGAGAGAATCCTTGATAGTCGGATGGAATTTTCTCTCAAGGAATTGCTCAGAATAGCAAAGAAAGAGTTCCACGATCTCCTCATGGATCTCGTGAAGAGAAAGAGGCAAGCTATGGAAGAATCGAATGCTCTGAGGTTGAATGCGAATACCGTTGTAATGAATGACATGGAAGTGGAGGATGCGATTCCTAACTCCCACTACTCAAAGCCACACTAGGCACGGCCAACTACGGAGACTCCGGTTCGGATTGGAAACATTAAAGAGCCCGTAGTTGCATTGATTGATCATGGATCAGAGATCAACTTGATGTCCAAGGAGTTCTACCAGATGTCATGAACAAGTACACGAGGCTCAATACTAAGAGAGTGAGAGAGAGATCATACACAAGATAATAAGAAAGAGAGAGAGAGAAAGTAGTCAAGAGAACAAGAACTGAATTATGATTCTGTAACTGGTGTTGTTCACCTTGACTAAGGCCAAGGTGAACCCGTGTATTTATACATGTTTATGGGCTCTAAATGTAGCTCCATGCAAAGACTCATTTTCATGCACAAGCTTCTACAATGTTCTAGCTCCTAGAAGCTTCTAAAATCCTACATGTAGAATAGATAATCTACAATAATCTAGTAAGGTAACATGGTTATGTATTGGATGTATTGGTTAAAACATATTGATTAAATACAATAGGTCAAGAGTTCGAATCATGACATGACTGTTATCATGTCCATGACATTATCCCTCTGCTAAGGCCGCCTCCGAAGATGCCTCCTCGGTTTTTGTGGATATTGGTGATGAAATGCATGAACAACATTCGGTGCATTGAGTTGGTTCCCAAGTTGCCTCTAAAATGGGATACCCTTTCCATAGGACTAAGTATTGAAGTTGTCGTCGATGCCAACGAGAGTCCAGAATCTTGTCCACCTCATACTCCTCACCTGTGGAAAGCTCAATTGGAGGTGGAGGTGGAGAGTGTCTTCCAGGAATAGTGGATGGATGATAAGGTTCGAGAAGACAGGCATGGAAGACATTATGAATCTAGAAATGTGGAGGAAGTTCCAGCTGGAAAGTGACGGGATTGACACACTCAATGATGCGGAAAGACCCCAACTTCTTGTAATCCAACTTTCCGCAAGGTCGAGTAGTAACGACAAGGTGACGTAAGAGCCAAACTTGATCACCAAGTGCAAAGGCAAGTGTAGCAGAACGATGTCTATCAGCTTGCGCTTTATACCGGTTCTCTCTCTCTCTCTCTCTCTCTCTCTCTCTCTCTCTCACGAGTCATGACAGGAAGCGGTCCGACTTAGCCAAGATGTGGTTTTTTATGAATCGGCATCTTGGTACTTCTCTCCACCCAAGCCTAAGCCGATTGTTGTAGATGATCCAATGGCATCCAGAACAGAGAGCAGCGTCACGGAATCCAAATAGCCGGATAGTCTGACTTCTCTTTGGATGAGTGGTCAACCGGATGACGAGCCGGCGAGTAGTGAAGATTCTGTTGTGCTCTCCCTGCGCAAGGAACCGAGCAGATGGTTCACGTGCAAGGGGAAGAAGAAGATGTTGGAGTATGACACCGGCAGAGCTAAGTCGGATCGGAGCGACTCCGGCTCGAACGAAAACGAACCTCTGAGGAAGAGGTTGAAGTCGGTTGAGAAGGCCGCAAAATAGGCGAATCAGGAATTGCGTTGATCCACACGCCAGAAGAACCCCATGACGAGGTACGGGTACAATGAGTATATGGCGCATCATTATGTGTACATGGCGAAGGTGGTAGCCATGTGTGAGCCAGAGAGCTACACAGAAGCGGCGAAGGATCCTAACTTACAGACAGCCATGGAGGAAGAGATGGACACACTCACAGAGAATGAGACGTGGGATTTAGTAGACGTACCAAGAGGAGTGAAGTCGATCAGTTGTCGATGGGTCTACAAACTGACGGCTCTGTCAACCTGTACAAGGCCCGGTTAGTGGCCAAAGGCTACACGCAGCAACACGGCATTGATTACGATGAAACATTCGCGTCGGTCGCGAATATGACGACAATCTATGTCTTGCTTGCGCTGGCAGCAGCAAAGGGGTGGCATCTACATCAGATGGATGAAAAGAACGTGTTCCTACAAGGTGATCTTGAGAAACAGGTGTATATGATTCAGGCCCCTGGATTTCAGTTCGGCATGAATACATCGGCAGTGTGTTGATTGAAGAAGTTCCTCTACAAACTAAAGCAAGCCCCGTGTGCCTGGAACGCGAAAATCATGTAGCGACTGCATTGGATGGGCTTTGTCGCGTCGAAGTTGAACTCTTCACTCTTCATCCGGCAAGGTTGTAACGACTCGTTAAGTATTTTGCTTTATGTTGATAATTTAGTCATCATCGGCCCCGACTTGGATGAAATCGACTGTGTCAAGTCCGAACTCACAGCATCATTTGACATGAGGGATCTTGGGGACCTTCATTATTTCCTCGGGATCAAAGTGATCCGCACCCAAGAAGGCATACTGATTAGTCAACGCCACTATGTGTTGAGTATGCTCTTCAAATTCGGTATGAGGTAATGCAAGTCCATCTCGACTCCTCTGGATAGGAATGCAAGCTCCCGAAAAGGTTCCGACAAATAGTCGAAAGTCTCATATATCTGACCATCACTCGGTCGGACCTCAGTTATCCGGTCAGACTAATTAGTCAATTTATGGCGCATCCAACCGTGGAGCACCTTCAATGCGCACACCGAATATTGAGGTACATTAGCGGCACTAAGGATAGGGAATTGCTATATCGAACCAGTGTAACCGGATAGTTTGTCGGCTACACGGATGCCGATTGGGCTGGATATGCGTTCTCACTTGGGAGCATCGCAGTTTCCTAGAACAATAAGAAGCACCCAACAATGGCATTGTCGAGCACCGAGGCTGATTACCGAGGAGTGGCTGCCGCAACGTGCGAAGCCATATGGCTCAAAAAACTACTCAAGGATCTGCGTGTGGAGGTGTCTGGTCCTGTTGTGATCTACTGTGACAACCTCAGCAGCATCCAGTTGGCGAAGAACCCCGTCTTTCACGCCCGGACAAAGCACATTGAGTTGCACAACCATTTTGTCTATGAGCGTGTTCTCTCTGGTGAAGTGGAATTGCTGCATGTTCCGACGGATCGGCAAGTGGCCGATATCTTCACCAAACCCCTCGGCTTAGACAAGTTGTGGCAATTTTTCGGTGCACTAGGTATGCAGTACCTCGATATGCCGAACATGAGGGGGAGAAATGAGAGGAATGACAGAGACCAAAGGGATGACAGAGATGGTCGAACCAAAAAGCCGGATATCGATTTCGATTTCGGCCCGACTGAAGAAGTCGAAGTGCACGGGTCGGCTGAAGAAACTGAGATCGGACGCAAGGGAAGCGACCGGAACGGAGAGCCTAAGCCAGAGCCAACAGAAAAAGGGGGAGGCAAAGCTGGAAAGACTGAGACATGGACATGGGCCAATGTCGTGAAAATTTTGGAAATCGAAGAAGAGTTGGAGACAACCAACTCGGCCAAGAGCGGGAACGAATCGGAGTCAGCTGATTCGGTCAAGAGCAAAAGCTCGATTCAGTCGAAATGTTTGATTCAGAGGAGCCGAATCTAAGATGGGCCAAGCGGACAAAAAGGCATCTGAAACCGACGCCGAGACGAAGGAGCCAACGGGTTGAGGGGTGCCAGCAACGTGACTACAAGGGAGCTAATAAGGGCCAAAGGAGCAGAGAAGTTGGCCGAGAAGGTCAAGATGCACGGAACCGGACGCGTTGCGGGAAGCCGAAGCAGACCGAACAAGGAGTGCGAGCCAGGCGGGAGGACGCTAAGGGGAGCCGGAGGAGAGGACCGGCTACTACAAACACTAACACCACGATCCTACCTCAAGTTGAGCTTGAGGGGGAGTGTTGAGCGGACAAGCTCAACCGGATCCGGATCGGCTGAATAAGCCAAATCCGGATCAGCTGAATAAGCCAAAGTCGGATCAGTATCCAGATGGTATCTGGAACCCCGAGCTGGATCGGATTGTAACCGGTAGGCCGTTAGAGGCCTACGAATCTAGCCTAGTGCGTAGGCATACTTTTAGGAGTTAGTGTCAGTCAGTCGTATGAGCATTGAAGTACTTGTCAGTACTTCTGTTAGTCCGTGTAAGGACTTGTATAAAAGGGCTCTCTGAGCACATTCTATGTACAGAGAGTTATTATTTTGAATTGAGATTATTCTCTTCTACTTTAACTCTGTCTCTCCCGTGTAAGGTTTCCATTAAACTTGTGTCTGTATTCTTTTGCTATCCAAACGAGCCGGTTTTGTCTTAGCTTCCGCAATTGTATTCATTTACAACATGTCACCAATGTGTTGAGAAAAGTATTTTTTGAGGACCCACAATTAATTTCTCTAGTGTTACATGTGTTCTCAAACGCATGATATGCCCTCTTTCACACCTCTAACACAATTGAGCTTTCATAAATTTGCTTAAATGATTACAAGATTGGATTAAATACAATGATCAGGGATTGAGATTATGAAAGTTATTAAGAAGATAGAGATTAGGGATTGAGATTATGAAAGTTATTAAGACGATAGAGAAAGACTAATCTTTAACTTTGGAGATTAGAATGGAAGAGGCATCAGAAGGGTTTATAATTCCATGCATGTAGTTCTTCCTTATTTAACATTATTACAATTATGCCCATTTTGTACTTAGAAGGGTATAAAGGTTTCTGGATGTTATCTTTATACCCTTTCACAATGTTAAAATTTGCTCAAGTCTCTCTATTTTCCTACATCTCCAAGGGGTTAATTCGAATCCTTCTTGGATCCAGCCCCCTATCTTGTAAAGCAAAAGAATAAAAAAATGTATCGTCCAATCAATATTATGGCGCCAAGAATCTTTAGTGTTCTATGGGAACAAGACCGCTTGTGCGGGCCCCCGTCAATTCCTTTTAGTGTCAGACTTGCATGTGTTAGGCATGCCGTTAGAGAACGAGTCACACATACACGCTAGTACATCTCCCCGCAGTTGGGGGCAACCCGAAGGGTTGGGGATTTTGTTCCAACGCCCAGTCGTTGCTAGCTTTTCTAATAAGTTGTTGATTTGTTGGCACTTTCATGCCTAATGTATCCTTGAACCGTAGCATAGGAGGAGAGGTTGGGCATATACTTAATATCATTTTTAATGACTAGAAGTAGATTTATGATTCTTATTAATCAAAATTCTAGTCTTGTTTTGTCAAATATTGAACGATTTTTTTTGTTCAATGTCTAATCTCTTGTTTTCTTAATTCATTACTTAAGATTGATTGGTCATTTGCAAAACATAATTTGGCATTGCCAAAATCAAAGCAACTGACAACAAAATAATCCATAGACATGAGTAGATGATGGAGAGGCTTATGCAAGAATGACAAAATTCAAAGTCCATCACATGGTAGCAATATGTGTTGGAAATGGGTTGACATTCCCATCTTCTAATTCGAACTATTATGACATGTTAAGTCACATGTAACCTTTTGAAACTTTCAACCTCCCAGGCCACTTTGTATAAATTGATCAACTACATTATCAATTTCAAAGCAATAAGTAAGGAACTACGTAATTAATTTGCAGGTGTAACGGAATTGAGTGTGCGTGGCTTATAGAAATAATTTCAAGTAACTTGAAGAATTGACATGTAACGCGTATAGCGCAGCTGGTGTAGTGGTATCATAGTACCCTCCCACGGTACTGACCGGGGTTCGATTCCCCGGCTGCGCATCGCACCTTGTCTCCCCTGCTATGAAGTTATATTTCGTCTTTTTAATCTCCTTGCAAGAACTCCCCCTCACCCTTGACGATCTTTCGGCCTCGTCATGGATACATATATTGTTTTTCTGATTGGAGCCCAATGTCACACTTCTACTTCCCTTCGTTTCTTCTAATTATTAATGAAGTAATACAAATATCCATCACTCCATTTCCTACAATTCCCATCAAATAAACTAATTGTGTGCAATGAGCATAATCAATCCACCCATCCCTCCAGCTATTTATATCAACAATTTGAGCAATTTTTCAATGCTTTGTTGTCCAAAATGTCTAGGGAAATACCAAAAAGTCAAGAGCATTCTCCAAATATGAAACTCAAAATGTAATTCAAAGTTTCATCTGCCTCATTGTTGTTGATTTAATGCTATATGCTAATGTTTGAAGACACTTGTTGCTCGCACTAGTCTAGTTGTCTACTTAGGCATGACTAAAAATACATGTTAAAATGTTCAATAAGTGCAAGTGTTGAGTAAGGGTGTATTTATGAGTTCATGGAATGATTCACACACTCATGTCAAAGAATTGGGGAAGCTATGCGTACCAATTGAATGAAATGATTCACACTCTTACATTAATGATTCACACACTCTCTTATCTTAGAGTTGTGGACGATATGTCCAATGTTGTAACTGTTCAAGGAATGAGATAGCACTCTAGTTAAAATGTTAGTCCAATCAATAGTTTTACTAGTTCTAGGCCATGACTACCACTATAATACTACATTGAAGAGCATAAACTGAATGCAAGGGAATGTCAGAATGTTGGCTTCATATCAGTACTAGGAATCGGCAACAATTCAGTACCACATTATTATCCTCACATCACCACCAATGTGGGTTAGGTTAGGTGCTATAACTTGTCAAGGTGGAGAATTGTCATGGGCATAAAGAGAAACAGAAAGCCTCATCATGTCATCTTCATAGCATACTTCACTATGTACAATTATGGCTCATTCAAAATTTCATATTGTTCTAGTCTATTGTTGATCAACAGTGAAAGAATGAATAATTTGATGCGAGTTTTCAATTTTACATAATTTCAGAAAGCTAATGCAGTCTCTTATAAATATTGCTGAAGCTCAAGAGAAGTAAAAACTGCCTTGCATTTGTATTCGTGTAATTTCAAATAATCTATGTACTCTTGATCCTTGCCTATAAATTTATTATTAAAGGTTAGAAAACAAGTTGGAAATTGGATGAGGACAGGTCTACTCTTCACTACAAATACATCTGCCACGAATCATTTTTCTTCCATTTAAACAAAATGAAGAGCGGATGGTAAAACAACAATTCCAATAAATATAATACTTCCAACAGCATCAAACTACACTGGAAGGAAATTTCAACTGATTAGAGGAAGATTCAAATAACCCTCGCAAAGAAACAAATGATATTATGTACCAAATCAAGAACTTTAAGCAATTTTTTATTTTTTTTACTTTCATTTGAAGTCAATTATTCTACAGCCACCAATTACAGTTCTAAACATCACTTTGTGCAGAATCCTCAACGCCAAGAAGATGATCATTAAGCAGGAAAATCTTGGAATGTACTCATACTATAAGAGATAATATGGCATGAACTCAGGAAGAGTGGACACAAGTTCACATTATCCTTACAATGGTAAAACACCAGAATAATACAGAGATACCTCAAGTTCTCTTTCTAATATTCTTTTCCTTGGTGATTAGGGCTGCTTGATGCTTAGATCTCGCCTCTCGTACAAGACGAATCATTGCTTCCTTCTTTCGCTGAGAACTATTGTTTTGTCTCCTGCATAAATTTTCATAAAATACATGTTCAATGATATTAGATTTTGGTAGGCCAACTATGCAAACTTTCAAAAAGAACATTCACAAAAACATTGTTGTATGCATGTTTTAAAAGCTAGAAATTTAATCTGATAACAATATTGCGATTGATCAATTATCAGCTCGCATGTACTAACACTTGGCCTTGCCATTTAAACCATCACATATACATATGCATTGAGAAGGAAGAAACAGCCTATTTATGCATTGCCAAGGAATAGCCAATGGGTTTTTATTTAGTAGTGCTGCATTAATCTGAGAGCACCAGAAGTCTACAGGACCTTTAATAACATACAGAATGTATGTACTTCAATGACAATAATTCAGAGTATTGCGCACAAAACACCAATTATTCTTCATTTAGAATGTAAAGAGAAACATTTTTACAAAGACAAATTCATGCCACAGTAACTTTGAATAGGAAGGAAAATCATTAAGTCTGTGACTGTATCTCTACCCATTAACATGTCCAATGAATCCAAAACTGTGATTGCAGCTCAGTGAGCTTTGGCTTCGGTAGAATCATCGACACTCCTTGGTATACTATCTATTCTAGGGCATGGTTGTAGGCATACAATCTATATGTATGTTGAGTGGGGCAGGACTCATCTCTAGTAACTCCTGCCAAACCTGTCCCCATACATATCAGCTAGGTTATGTACAGTGCTAGTATAGGCAATGGTTGATGTTGACTTGGGAAGACCCTGATAACTGTGTGTGATGTGCTCTGATCATGAGTGAGGGGACAATGAATGATGCCAAGATGACAAGATGGTGCTGTGCTCAAGGTTGAGTGAGTGTTACCTGTATCCACTCCCATCATTTCCTATTCCTGTATAACTCCTCACATAAAAGACCACCCTTAGGCCCTCTTACCTCTTAATCCATGATGTGTTCAGACACACTTGCATTTGACAGGTCTCAAGTTCTTATCCTCCTGAAAGCCCCCAGGTTCAACCCTGAGATCCTCACAAACCTTCCATATGGCAACCCATAATCTGAGCCATTTGCAACAAAGTACCTTTATGCAATGAACACCACTCTGTTTGAGATAATTGGAGTCTAATCTACATATGTGTAGCCTCTGGATATCCAGCTATAATCTTAATAGGAAGATCTAGGCCTTGTTAAGAAAACAATTGCTACTCCTGACAGAGAGAGAGAGAGAGAGAGATGCAGATTATGTAGTTGTGGGACAATTAAACTTCAGTACAAAAGTTTGTCTCAACCCTTCATTTTTTGCAAATTGAAAATTAATGGAAAATCCTAAACTTTTCAACCGAATCTAGCAAATTTGTGTCTAACATAAGTTCGTGAAAAGTGGAAGACTTCAGAAGTTTTCCAGCTAAGCATTGAGCAAGCTTGAGATAGTTGAATATCAATGGGCTTTAGCACTTGGAATTTAATACACCTCCCATTGCTCTTCTATCTCTAGTTTTCGTCATATCTGTTGGAAGTGTATCATCAAGATTCACAGATTCGCCAATAATTATGTGATACTGTTGTTCTCATGAGATCTTTCAGGAAATTATCTTTGGTTGTAATAGTATAAGTATGCCACATCAAAAGACTAGTGGTTTGTGAAACCAGTCGCTGCAAAGAAACTGTTTCTGCTATTGTAGCATTTCTGACTTCACTGGTCAGTTAATCCACTTGGTAGTATTAAATATGATATGAATTCTCTCATAGAAATACAGTTAAGAGATACAAGGCCAGTAAGGTGGTTTATCAGGCATGCCATAGAGATGCACTCCCTTCAAAATGATAACAATTAACGTTCTGTGGTGCTAACAATAAAATCAAATTCATTGGGAAAGTGATTATTTATACATCAAGGGAATTAAAATATATTTTATGTGCATGTACTATTAGGATTTC
Source organism: Azolla caroliniana (assembly GCF_043228905.1). Taxonomy (NCBI): domain Eukaryota; kingdom Viridiplantae; phylum Streptophyta; class Polypodiopsida; order Salviniales; family Salviniaceae; genus Azolla; species Azolla caroliniana. Next base: position 5,524 of record NW_028230524.1, on the reverse strand, counting down.
CCATTTAGTAGTGATTGAACAATATTGGCATGAGCCTACCTAAGATGTATAAAGAAAACGCAATATTGACATATACATATGCCCCTGGTTTAAATCTGCAATATATATGCAGGAATATGATAAACTCAGGGTTTTTTAAATTCTCTTCTGCTTTTAATTTGCACCATCAAGGTTTCATCAAAACACTGTTTGAAATGAATCAAATGTTAGGTCCATTTGGAAGAGTTTCAAATATATCCATCTTCGTCAACTACCCAGACAAACCTATTTATATGTATTAAAACAATCCAAAAACCCTACATTTCCTACATTGAAAAATAGAATAACTGATCACTATATAATACCACAGTCCATGTGTTGTGAGGTCTAATCATTTTTACAAAACTCCATTTCCTATCTTTATAAACCTCATTAAATACATTCAGAAACATGTTGCAGTTAATATACTTCACTTATGAACTGAGAAGTGATCCTCCGTAAATATGGGCTTTCCGTTAACATTTTCATCATTAAAATTTCGACAAGCCTTATTTAGAGTCAAGAATATAAGGATGTCTTCATGAACCAGATAAAATCTCGCCACCAAAAGGTCAGAAGACAAGTCATTATCTATATCATGTAGTTCTATCATCATTTGAGAGATGATTCTTGCAACTGTGCAAGTGGGTATCCGGGAAAAGCAAACCTTCAAAGTCCTTTGGGAAATATAGTCTTCTCTCAAGTCAGGCAAGACAGAGGCCTGGTTTATACAAGCTTACTTTCTGAAGGAAACATTTTCTAAGAGCTGAAGACATCACTAAATCTTCCTGGTTATCTCATGAAAGTAACATGAAAATTCTCATAAGAGAACAATATTTGAAATGATATCATTCCGTCTAGGCTATCAAGAATAATCAGTGTACTAACATATGGATGAAGTTTTAAGGTCATCCCACCCCTCATGGTTTTTCATCTTAACTCGGATGCATTAAAAGAGGCAATAAATTAACATAAGACATCACACATACAAACACACCAATGAGCATAAAAATGCATTTCGTTCATTGTGTACACCGTGAAGAACAAATTCATCGCTCACCTCATTAATAGTATTCCAGCTGTCAAAACAAGTCCACCAACAGCCCAAACTACCAGATCGCCTTTGCTCAATTGTGTCGTAAGGTGTCGTAATAAATGTAGTACTGATTGTTTTTTCTTATAAGTATTCTTCTCAGATTTCTTACTTGTTGGAAAATCTGTGTCCAAACTTGGTTTTCCATCAAAACAACCTGCTTCAATAATGTTCTTTGTACTCGGTACAACGTATCCAGCAAGCTCACAGAACTGAGAACCATTGGTTGCCCACTTGCTTGCTTGGGCACAAATAACATCCTTAGAGCCACATGGTAATAGAACCTAAATGATATTTTTGTTGATTAGAATAACATAATTTAACAACCCATTCTAAATTTTAAAGGAATATAATGAATATCCCATGTTTATAATGCCTATATTTCAGAACAAAACATGACAAGATGACGGGTGAGCCGGCATCCAAAGAATTACTGGATATTTCACTATGATATTTTTGTTAAGAATTACTGGATATTTTACTATGATATTTTTACTTTCACAAAATAAACATCTAAAGACAATATTTCAGGATTACAAAAAAAGTGATCCTCATTAAAAATAGCGTGACGTTTTCACTATCATATTTTACCACTATGACCACAGATTTCACTATTCCTACACAGATGGTAGTTGCCTATGAAATTTCATCATTAATGGGTTTGCTACTAGGTCTTCGGTTTTCCACTCTTTATCTTATACAGATAATCTTCATCACGAATAAGCGAAAGTGCACAATATCGTACTATGCATGTAATTCATCAATTCATTCACAAATAGGAAGAAGTGCATGACATCGTGCTACAAATACACATCATCAATACATTCACAAACAAGAGGCTGTATATCACAACTGCGCTATACACGTAGTTCACCAATACATTTGCAATAAGAGGCAGTGCATAACATTGTGCTATACATGTAAATTTCTTATTTTCTTCTTACCTGATTCATCGCATCAAAGGAAAAAAAAGCATCTTTGCAAGCATTGAGAGCTGATTCGCAAAAAGACTTGCATAATTTTGGTGGGCCTTGCATGACTCCTACTAGAGGGTCACAAAGAGCACATTCCATAGCTTCCCAGAATAGCAAACATTCATTGCTTCCTTCTCCGCTAGTTGCCAACTTCCGGATTGATAGCAGAGCTGGGTGTGTCTGAGCTGCTGTGCAACACGTCCATTTGCGATATATTCGGCATAGTGTCAAATCATCAGGTCCTTTAATTGATCTTCTTGGGGGTTTCCCTTCTAAAGAGAATGGAGGGAAACGGCCACCTTGAGAAATACAGACATGGCCTTCTTCTCTTCCTGCCAAATAGAAGAGCGGCAAAGTAATTTACTTCATAGGCAATCCACAAAGAGTCCACAAAAAGCCAGAAATACAGACACAAACATGCATGCATTCATGCATACATACAGAAACATATATTCTATTTAGATAGACATATAGATATGGTGGCCTTCATACAGAACAGTTTTTGGGAATATGATGGCCTAACTTACTAAAACCTCAGGTAAAACGTTTTCTTCCACCTCTTCCATTCGGAATATTTATAAATAAAAAAGAAAAGCCAACAGAAATATATAATTTGTCTACTAAATTCAAAACTTTCGACTGAATACCTGCAAAGTTTTCTACAATATTCACACAAATTTCTACATAAGAACTATCTTTAATTATTATTATTGTGTATCTTTAATTATTATCCTTTTTCAACTAAGATACACAATTCCTAGAATTTGATGACACAATTCCTATAAATGTGTGGTACTCTCTAGAAAATTCCTAGCCGATTAGTAAAGAAAATTTTCCCAAACAAATGGATACAGGCACTCGAGAGTTTGGATTCAAATTTGAAAACATCCATTTTTGAATGATCCTTAAAATGTTTGGGCTGTTTCATGCATAAAAGAGAAACTCGGTAAAGAAATAATTGCTGCGCTGAAAACTGACCAAAGAAGACTAACTCAGAAAAAAAATACACATGGAAGAATAACAGTGCAAATGATAAAAACCAAAAACCAATACTTCAAAATGTATGGAAATGATTATCAGCGCCAAATCATCCAGCTTGATAATGCAAATCCTCGACGGATCTGTATTTCATGGAGCAGAAGAAATTTGTTGGATATTTACCTGATGCGAAGGAAGATCTGCAGGAGACGGTGAAGAGAAGGATGAGAAAGGGAAGGCGAACTTGACGCGCCATAGATTCTTGCTCAGGAGGAGGAGGAGGAGGAGGGCATGGTTGAAACTTGAACACAGAAGAAAGAATGAATTTAGGTGTAGGGGTGTGTGTGTAGGAAGAAGAAAAAGAAAACGAAGATTGAGTTTATTTGAAACGAGGTGTGGATTTTTCAAAAGATGATGTTATATCAATATGTATGTATGTATGTATGTATGTATGTATGTTATGTTTGCATATATGTACATACATATATATGTATAGAGTCTAGACATTTTGGGGGGCGGGGAGCGAGTGTCTTTAACTGCTACCAAAGAATAACGAGGGCAAGCGAGGGAATAGCGGCCACAAACAGAGACGACAGTGCAAGTCACTCGCTCAACTGAGGTGGTGCGTGTGATTTGCGCCATCGTCCGCCCAGTTAGACACCCTGCTCTATTTTCATACACCTTGCTCAAATTAAACGCCCAACAGACATGAAACCGTTGAAAAAAATCCAAGTGTAAAAACATGTTGAGTATATGCAGCAATCACATGAATCGGATTTGAGCATGTATTTCAATACAATATATGATAACATCAATTGGCCAATACATGAAACAAGAAGAAATCCATAAGTAGCATGTATTTTAATACCATATGATATAGACATGAAGTAAAAACTTGGTCAATCATATGATTAGTTTCTTCATTAGGTAAAAGTTGGTCATCCATTCATATACACTACGAAACTTTATGATATACAAAAGTGCCACAGAGTATATTCATATAGAAAATGGGCGAATTACAAAATGGTTGATTCATATAAAAAATGTGCAAAAGAGTATATCCATATATATACATGATCAAGATTATACAAAATGAGGCCTTCCTTTATACTGTGGTGTGCCTTCCTTTTTTATCATGCATGTAGCTAAGCCAACCCACCCTTTAAGCACGCATGTAGTTAAGCCAACCCAAATGGATACCTTTGTATCGACTATAAATTGAGCAAGAAGTAAGAAGCTACGTAGGCTAGTTTTGATCTCTTTATGTGCATTTCACATATTGGTAGCTAAAAGGGTGGCACCACAATACAATACAAGCACAAAAAAGAATAAAAAATATACATGGGATCGACTACGATGAGATCTTCTCACCGGTAGTTGAAATGCCCACCCTTTGGCTCCTTCTCGAAGTCATGTTCACGAAAGACCTAGAGCTCGAGCAACTAGACGTCAAAACAACCTTCCTTCATGGAGATCTAGATGAAGACATCTATATGTCTCAACCGGCAGGCTTCACGGCGACGAGGGAGCAAGGTCACCTCGTTTGCAAGTTGAAGAAAAGCTTATATAGCTTAAACCAAGTGTCGTGAATGTCATATCAAAAATTTCATACCTACATCCGGCAGTGTGGCTATAGGTGGTTAGATTTCGACCCATGCATGAACGTTCGGCAATTGGTCGACGAGTCCTGGATCTACCTGATATTGTACATTGACGATATGTTGATTTCTTTTTTAATGACACGATGCACCCTCAGCAGGGCACCCGGGTATACATCACACACTCGTTTCACCTCCAATCAATTCTATTGGCCTAAGATGTGTCCTAACATACATAAGTATGTGACTAAATGTTACTAATGTCAAGTTAACAAAGCCGAGCAACTTAAAGCCATTGGACTTTTACATCCATTGAACATTCCCAACAATAAATGGGATAGTAGTTGATAGACTTACTAAAATGGTTAGGTTTATAGCTATTAAAACCATGATAACAACTCTTGAATTAGCTTACTAATACGTTGATGGATATTGTGCGTGATCGAGATTCAAAGTTTACCATCGACTTTTGAACGCAAGTCTTTAAGAAGTTGGAAATTACCTTGACCCTGAGCTCCACGGATCATCCTCAATCCGATGAAGAGACAAGACGCATAAATCAAATTATATGCTTCAAGAATATGTTGCTAAGCCAACAAAATGGGAATGTTATCTTCAAAATTTGGAGTTTGCTTATAACATCTCCAAGCAGCCATTGATGGGATATAATCCTTTTATGTTGATGTATGACTTTCAACAACTAGTCCCGATTGATGTTAATATACATCATGATGAGTTGAGAGGTACACAATTTAACTTTCTAATGGATATGCAAGATGTTATTCCTTAGGGCTGGACAATGGCCTAACACAGGGTGTCTACGAAAGACACTTCACCAAAGGGGTGTTACGGCGAGATAACTT
>NW_028230523.1:0-94351 GCF_043228905.1 Azolla caroliniana | reverse complement strand
TTGGGGAAATGGGGAAACAGAAACGAAAGGAATAAGTATCTAAGTTTGTAGAACTGGTAAATAAAGTAAAAATGGAAAAGGTGATGTTTGTTAACAGATTTATACCCATATAAAAATGTGTTCAATGAATTACCTAATACATGTAAAGTGCATTAAGGAAATGCCAATCTACACAACTGTTTACTAAGGTGAAGGTCTTGGGATCAGAGTTGCTGAGTATGACAGGAAATGGGGGAAATATAAGTGGAAGAAATGAGTATTGAAGTCTGGAAACTGATAATGAAATGAAAACAGAAACAGGAGGTGTTTTCTTTTCTGATTTATACCCATATATGAATGTGTTCAATGAATTAACTCATACATGTAAAGCACATTAAATATTTATAGAATCAAAGTAATAGCTAGAAGGTAGAAGTAAATAAGTTTTTGAGAGCAGTCTGAGAGCACGAAAACAAGCTGATGTTTCTCAAGGAAGAGTTACCTGAGAAACGGGTTGACTTGTGTTTTGCAAAAGAAGCAATCATGGAAACACAGGAACAACAGATGTAAGATGGGCTAGACTAAGTTAATTGCACATTTTGTTTGAAGTTTAGCAAATGTATGATGTGACAGTGTGGCCACCTGCATGAAGCTATCTCTGCTAAGAAATGGAATGGATGCGGGATTGCCAGGGGAACTCTGGTGTATGCAATGGCTAGTCTTGCAGTGGCACCTGGAATGGAGCTAACAGAGGCTGCAGCTGACCAAAATCACACGTGAGAGGAGATGTCTGAAGACATGATGGATAGCTTGGTAAAGTGACCACAATATTTATTACACTTAGAGATATTGAGATATAGCAAAGCTCCTGCAATCTGAAGCTGACGGGAATGCGGCATGAGAGTAAGCACTTTTAGAGTATAGATGGATCAGAGAAAAACAATTGTGAAGATTACGAAGCCCAATATAACAATCAATAGAAACCAGGAAATGCCTCTGGATCATTGGCCAGTTGATACGTGGGTAGACCTCCAAATGGGTACACGTAGCATCTCCCCGAACATGAATTCCCCTGTAATAAGGAATTTGACTTCCATCATGTGATTATGCAACCTTTATTGGAGGGGTTAAGGAGACCTATAAAGGGAAAACCCCAAACCCTGAGTCACAGCGTATTGAGTGATGGCTACTGTAGGACTCTTGCCAAACCAGTCCACACTCTCGTGTAGCATGAAGAACCTTGTGGTAATGGCTAGCTTAGGCGTTTTGGCTTCCAAACCCTATTGGTTTTATGGCTCATTAAAGAGTTCCTGATTAGACCTCATCGTGTGAATGCGAATTTGGTGCATGTTACATTGTGTTTGCAAGTTCAGATTGTGGAACGTAACTAACACTAATGGTCTGGCATCCTTCAAAAAGATGTAGATAAACTTTAACTATGTATTATGTATCTTTAAGAGTTCCTTGCTGTGGTTTTTGCTCACAAATGTTTCATATGTAAACATACATTTGTAGGAGGGAACACCAATATTTCAAATATATTGTAGTCACAATCCCATTTCCATTTGTGAAGCAGTTATTTATTGTCTTACACATCATTGTTAGTAGGAATAGTGATTTGTAATGGAATGGGATATTTGACATGGTATTTCCTCTTTCCTCTGTTAACCTAATCTTAGGAATGCTGAAGTGGGTAGATACAGGGTACAATGTTTCAAATATGTATTAGTCATAATCCCATATCCATATGTGAAACATTTGTTTGTTTATCTTATACAGCATTTTGAGTTGGGATAGTGATTTGACTTGCTATTTCCTCTTCCCTCTCTTAATGCAATCTGTCATTTCCTACTTTATTCATCTCATTATTCTCATTCCATTTTCTAATTTCCTTATTTAAGGTAAAGTGCACTGCCCATAGATCATTTTACTGCTGTTTTGGTATTTTACTAACTTAACAATCTTGAAACAGGCAAGATTGTGTTGATTTGCCGAAGAGGAACGAAGAAAGATTCTTGGTAACTTATATTAGAAGAGAGGTTCAGACATGATTCAAATATATATACTCCTATTTTTGGTTCAAGGAATTGATTTGATTTTGAGTCGGTCATGATAACATACAATACCACAAATTTTGGGAAAAATGGGTCACAAGTCATATAATGTGTAATGCTTGTACATATAAAACAAAGGTTGTTTGTACTTTTGGAAATGGAAATTCATGTGTGCTGAATTGCTGAAGATGAGCAAAGAAAGATTCTTGGCAACATATATTAGAAGAGAGGTTCAGAGATGATTCAAATATACATACTCCTATTTTTTGCTCAAGGAATTGAATTGATTTTGAGTCGGTCTTGATAACATCAAATTCTTCAAATTTTGGAAATGAAGTCTTGTTGTGTGTGTGCTTGTTGTATGAGAACCAGATTTTTGTGTATGATTTATACTCAAGGATGATTCTGGAAGCTGCACCATTTTGAACTTCACTTAATGAAAACTTTTTTGTATCCTGCAGCTCTTAGAGAGACCAAATCCTGTTAAATGCTTAGCTAGATTTTGATCATATTTGTGAAAAAGAAGTTGTGAGTGTCCTATGACTTTGTTGTGTTTTCATGATAACAAGTCCATATTTGATTGTTGTGGGTTTCATAAGTCTTTATGGCTTCTATAGTGAAATATATTGTGTGTCTATCTTTCTCTCCCCAAACAATTGGGGGGGAAACCCGTAACATCCTAACTTGTCATCATATTAGAAACAAGTGCTAGGCCCAAAGAGGTATTAGCCATGCAAAGAGTATACAAGTACCAAAACAAGCTTGGAATGTTGAATGCAAGGTACTAAAAACCAATCAACGCAAAATCCTCTCATTGATATTATGAAATGCTTTAAAAGATGGGGAGTAATATATATATTGGAGCTTTCGAGCAATGCAAGCATAGTATGAAGTTTGAACCATACGTGTATTTGCATTCGAGATTGTTTCAATCATTCGCGTATGGTAAACACCCACAAAGTATGGGAAATACCATACTTTTGTATTCATTATTAATTAATTAATTATAAGGTAATTTTTTTAAGGCAAGAAAGCTAAGTTAAAAAGTGTAAAAAAAAACATAAGAATGTTTTGATAGCATACACATTCTTTTTGCATTCGTATGAAAAAGAATGTTTGCCAATGCATTCGATATATTACGTACTATACTATAAAGTATGAAGTAGTAAGATGCTAAAATGTCAAAATTAGAATATCACATTCCAAATGTTGACCTCCAATGTTAGCCTCGAACCAAGATAAAAATGCTAGAACATATCCGACCACCTCTTCCTACCCCCATGAGCATTGGTGCTTAAAGAGCCTTAACACTGCTCACTAGCTACTTGTTTAGGTAGGATCATGGCATCATCACCCTAATATGAACGTATTCAACGAACATAATGGAGGATGAATACCACTTCTTGCATGCTCAACATATGAGCTAAATTCACAAGAAGTATGATGACTTACTATATGGACACGACAATTTAGGTGTCATACCCAAATCCCCATCAAGAAGAGAGATCACATATGTGCGTACATTATTCTCACATAGAGAATTTTTACTACAGAGTAGTAACCCCATTGTAAGAGCGAAGAAAACTGGTAAATTTCCCACCTTCGGAGTAATATACAAGATTAAATGTTTATTTGGTCCCATAGGTCAAACTTGGTCTCCCTATAAAACGATAATGATTCTATTCTATTCTATTTGCAATGGCAAGTATACATTTGTAGTCTTAGAGTGAGTAAATCATTATAAGGCACTTATTGCTAGCATGTGGCCAACTATGTGAATATCAGGAGTTGGGTTGTTGAGGCTAAGAAGGTTGTATCCTTGCACGGAATCTGTCAATCACAAATTGCCATATATTTTATAACTGTTCCAACCTCACAACGTTGATGTCGTTAAGTACTTGGTATAGTATGGGGTGAGGACGGATATAGAATGCACATCCTATACTTGCTTATACAAACACATCAAGTGTCCATTGAGTTTTTCAAAAGAGGTATGGAATGGGCCAAAATTTAACCTAGCCTAAGTCCATCTTTTCATGAAACGTCATACACTTTCAAATAGACAAGCATATATAATGTATATGGCTCTAACTTTTGTTCTCACCTAAATGCACCATCTTTACGAAGCGTATACACAAAGAATTGTCATTGGTCCCTTATCCACTTAGCACTACCTTGATGACTCGTAAGATAAATTGATATCGATAAGGATGTGGACGCCCTATTAATAAACTTGTTGCCTATTAAAGGCACCCCATTATGTTGTGATAACTTTGGAAGTGTCTAGTTTCATTTCTCTATCTTTTTTCTTTAATGATTCAAGTATGTAAATGTTTTAAGTATTCTTCTAGATCTCAGCCATATGCAAAGTCCAATGACTCCCTTATGATGGGGCCCACATTTGAAGACGCAAACCGATAATTGTAAGGTTGTGTTGGCATACCATCCCGCCTCACCCCTCTCTACGGAACATTATCTTATCTTAAATGAGGTTTGAGGCTCCACACAACACATGTTTGCTATAGCATTGGACACCCATCTTAGTCGCATTGAACACCCATCTTGACTATCTTAATGCTACAGTAGGTCTCCTCATATACAACATGTGACCTTGAACAAGTTAAGTTCTTGTAACTCAATATCCACATTTTAATGTCAACTACTCTAACTAATTTTCAAATAAATAATTAAGCACGTGTCCATAAGATATGGCTTGCTAAACTAATTTTCAAATAAATAAATAAGCACAAGCGTCCATAAGATACTACTTGCTATACATATAAATATGTAGAGGCATGGGGAGAGACATACATAGTGACAAGACACAACAATTAAGATCAAGATTTCATATAGAAGCAACTCTATAGAGGGAGAGATGGCCATGGTCCAAACATTGTCGTGCATGAAGGAAGTTCCTGTCAACTTCATTGTCTCACCCGAGGATCGTCCTAGGCCACCACAACCCCTTCTTGAGAGGACCCTTCCTCTCATCGACCTAAGTGGCTTGCAATGCGACGCTCTTCCTTCCACCAAGGCCACCACATTGAGCGCCATCGCGAGTGCATGCGAGGAATGGGGCTTCTTCCAAGCGATCAACCATGGCATTCCGATCGACATCATCGAGGATGCTCGACGTAGTGCCAAAGATTTCTTCGAGCTCCCTAGTCCGGAAAAGCATGGCTATGTCGTCAATGCTGAGGACCAGAAGGACGGGGACATGGAGAAGTTGCAAGGGTACGGACGCACACTCTTCTTTCGAGGCACAGCTGACAACTGGATGGATTCCCTTTTCGGCTTCCTGGCTCCTCCTAGTCTCAAGAAGCTAGACTTGTGGCCTTCACAACCTCCACAACTAAGGTGCTCCCAAGTCCTTGCCTAAACATGTTTTATGTTTTGTCATGGCCTAGTCTCATAGATCACGACGAGTCTCCCATGGATGTTAAAAAGATATCTATCTATCTAACTGGCATTTTGTTGTCCATTAGGACCTAATGTTACGTGCATTTCTACTGATGGCATTTTCGGTTCACCTTTATATTCCTCATAACACTTTCCCATCGAGGCATTTAGGTAGGTAGTGGGCCATGCATAGTTCTGTTACGGTAGAAACTTCATTTGTGCCATGAGATCAATCATTATGGATAATATTGCACATGTGGCCCCCAATACCAATTAGGCCCAAACTTCTTTTCGTAAATACTTCTTATTGTAACTAAATTTTGTTCCTTGATTGTCAAAAATATTGAATGTCGCCTTCTTGTCCCAATGAACGTGCCAAAAAACATGTACTATAGACCTTATTTCCCAACATGGGACAATATTAATAGCCCATTTGAATGTCCATTTTCCCCAGGAGTGCAGTTGAGTCTTATGGCAATGAGGTAGAGGGCCTCATCAAGCGTCTCCTTGTGGCAATGTCTGAAAATCTAGGGTTCAAGGATAGTGATTACCTTGTGAACACATTCAAATGTAACAACTTGTTCTTCCGTGCAAACTACTATCCTCCATGTCCTCGACCTGACTTGGTCCTCGGGACACATGGTCATACCGACCATGGGTGTCTTACTATTCTACTACAAGATAAGGAGATGGATGGCCTCCAAGTGTTTAAGGATAATGCATGGTTCTCCATCAACCCAGTACCCAATGCAGTGGTCATCAATGTTGGGGATCAACTAAAAGTAAGACTTCTTTTACTACCTATAAAATATCAATGAAACTTTTATGGAAACATTCATCTAAAGAAATGAGAGAAATTCTTTATGTTAGAAAGTTGCCCTTGGCATACAACGTACTCACCATACAAATGTTTATATAGGAGATAATGATTTCAATTTATTATTACGATTGTAGGCTTTGACGAATGGAAAATACAAAAGTGCGTTGCATCGTGGTGTCGTCGCCGAAGACAAAACTATAATGACCCTTGTGGCACACTTGGATCCCCCTAAGCTCGCCCATTAAATTTAACACTCAAACGTTACGATCTTACTATTGAAGTACTTCTTGTTTACTAATGCACTTGCTATTGAAAATAATAGTCAGTCTTACGAGAATGACACAAAAATGTAAAATACATTTAATAAAATAAAATCATAATATATGGTTGAATAACTTTGATTTTGTGCCTTTTCAACATGTTATAAGAAATGAGGGGGAGTCAATAAAGTAAAGCCTTGTGGTATGAACAATCATATATAATGGTCCAAATCTAACAACAATATTTAGTGATCCTAGAATCGTGTTCCATTCCTTGAGCATTCATCGTCGCATTCCAAGTGTTTAAGGATAATGCACAGTTCTCCATCAACCCTCTAACTTTTATGGAAACATGTCAAACATAGTGTAAATGAGAGAAATTCTTTATGTTAGAAAATTGTCTTTGGCATACAACGTTTTCACCATCTAGATGTTTATATAGGTCCAGATAATTATTTCAATTCTCTATTATGAGTCTAGGCGTTGACAAATGGAAAATACAAAAGTGTGTTGCATCGTGGTGTCATCGTTCCAAAGACAAAACTATAATGACCCTTGTGGCACACTTGGGATCCCCTTAAGCTCACCCCTTAAGTTTAACACTCAAACGTTATGATCTTACTATTGAAGTACTTATGTGTACTAAAGTACTTGCTATCAAAAATATTTAGTGATCCTTTCATCGTGTTCCATTACTTAAGCGTTCATCGTTGTGTGATGTGTTATTTTGGCAAACTATGACTCCAAATGTTCTTATCCAAATTTCGTCCTTGAGATATGGTTGGCAACTTGGCTTATAGTTCTCCTAAAACATTTATCTCGGGCCTATTGTGAACGTTAGAATTGATTTTGATTAGCTCAAAGTAAGATTTTTGAACACAAGTCACCATTTGTATAGTTTAATATGAAGTACCTAATGACAACGTATCTAATTTATAATACTAGAGTGCCACTTGACATACAAGGCGGTTACCACTTCAACATTATTTGTATAAATCTAATGTAACCACCATGTATTATTTTTAAGTGCGGAACTTATATTGATGCTTTCTTTTCTTGTTATTGTGGTGGTGTTGTGATTGAATATAAAACCATAACATCCCTTGTTGCACATTTGAATCCTCCTAACCTTAACCTGACCTTGGTATTTGATCATTTTATGGGCCTTGCCTTGGAAGCTACACATACATAAATCAATCTCTGATATTGTTTTGGTATATCTATGAATCACATGAAAGGATGGCTTGAGTCATATGTAAAAGTGTAAGATAAATAAGTGAGATCTCGTATGTAGGCTAGGATAATCTTGGCACGGCCTACCAGAGAAAGGGATCGTGTTCATGTATATTTTAACTAATGGAGTATATTCTCTTTTGGAAAAAAATAAAAAATAAAAAAATAAAAAAAATAAACTTTTAAAAACATTTAATGCCATATAAAACAACTTTAGCTATATATAAAGATATAAAAAAGTACAAGTGCACACTATGTGCATGTGACACAATTACAATTTATGTAACCTGGGATTGGTCACAATATAATGTTAAGGGCTACTAGCTAGGACCAGTACTTTGGCCATAAATTCATTTTATTTTTTTGTTTTAACGACATATATCCATGGTTGAGCCTCAAGTAGTTGTCATGCATCACTAAGATAGAGATATAGAAAACATTCATGAATGTTATTCTACTCTAAACCTGTGAGAGCGCCTTATACATTCAGAGGGGTATTCACACAAGGAGTTGACCTTGCACCCCTACATCCATCTGTTTGCTCGGAAATTACTTCCATGAATTTCAAGCCTCAGTGAATATGAGTTTACACAGGCATAAATTATCTACAGGTCATGTAGTGTTTAACCATCCCCGAGATAATAAGCATTCGAGTGCAAGAGGTAACTAAACTATCCCCGAGAGATAATAAGTATGTGAGCACAAGGCGTAAATTACCCGGGTAATTACTGAATTTAGCCACATGGGTGGTTTTGGTAATCCATGTCACGTGTGGATATAATTGTGAGATCCATGTTAAGTCGTGAAGCAGTAAATGCGAGAATGAATGAGGTTTCACAACAAACCATCACACGCTAATAATTAATTAATAATCAACAAATATCAAATAAAATATTGAAAAACGATATATTAATAAACAATAACAATGAATTAATCATTGATAAATAAGAAATATAAAAGCAAGCAATGATCCACGAAACGAAATAGGTAATGATAAAAAATTTGGATGGATAACAATCAATTAATAATTGTGGATATAATTGTGAGATCCATGTTAAGTCGTGAAGCAGTAAATGCGAGAATGAATGAGATTTCACAACAAACCATCACACGCTAATAATTAATTAATAATCAACAAATATCAAATAAAATATTGAAAAACGATATATTAATAAACAATAACAATGAATTAATAATTGATAAATAAGAAATATAAAAGCAAGCAATGATCCACGAAACGAAATAGGTAATGATAAAAAATTTGGATGGATAACAATCAATTAATATTGAATAAATTAGTGATTACATATCTTCGATCGTCTAATAAAACTCACAACTAGTTAGTGTTACATAAAATATCAATTAAATTATAAATTGAATATCTACGAATGATTGATGAAACATTAAATTGAACATCCTATCAATTAATCACTGTTTAAACATTGACAAACAATCAATCAAAAACCAGATTGAATATTACTAAACGATATAGCTAACATAAAAAAAAAACACTAAAAAATGATCATTCAAACATTAACAAAGAAAGTCGAAATCAAACTAACAATATGGTCATTAAACAATTGCCCCACCTTCCTGGATTGATCATCAATTGCCCAAGAATAAAACACCTAAAGAGATAAAAGATCATAAGTGCATGACACCAAAATTACGAATCAAAATACTAATGATAAACAACGAACATTTACATTAAGAAAAGAATGGTTTGAGGGGTTTTAACCAGAGGCAACCACATCAAAGGTCAACATATGAACATAAAATAGCATCTGGTACCACAAAATTTACCCTCATGCTATATTTTAGATTTTGAGATCAACAGATCCAAAGGCAAGGGCATTACATTTCTATTTAATCAAAATTGGTATTAGGTAGTGGGTTACTAATTTTTGTAATCTTGCATCTATTGTATAAGATTGGTAGTAGGTACATGAGTGCATTCCGAGTGGTATGCGGCTAGATACCAGGCCTAAATAAACCATGGATTTTGAGCTAAGAAAGTCCGCACCATTGATTTTCAGGCCATAACGTTTACACTCATTCATTGTCGTCCTACACCCCAGTACCTTTTGCTAGCTATGTAACTCCCTTGAGTTCAAACCTTCATCCCATTTGAATATATATTTATGACTAATTTCAAAGATAAAGCAATTTTGTGCTATCTTCTCGGAGTTCTGTGCATATTTGTGGTTTTTTTATCTATTGTGTCATTGTTCTTTGTTGCGTACTGTTAATCATAAGGGTGTAGGCATAAGTGTGGATACTAGTGCACTTCCCAAGGAGCTTGGTTGTAGCCATTTCCCTTATATATTACGTTGTCGTGAAGATTTTCGGCTACGGTGTGAAACCGGGGTGGAAAGGGCAAGTCGGTGGTGTGCAACATGTGCACATGTATAGCAGGAAAACGGTGTGTAGAATAAAGGGGGAGTATTTGTCCGACGTTGTAACGTCTCTCCCTCCTTGGGCTATAAAAGGAAGGGAGGGGTCCCTTTTGAAAGGGTTCCCCATTTTGAGTCGTAAGGGTATACCATTTTGTAGAGGGTCTTTCTTTTGTTAAGAGTTCCTAGGGTTAGTAACTTCCTGTTTTCTTTTCTTCTTCTTCTCCTTCTTGGGAAGTCGGGTGCCGCAGCTATGGTGGCAAAGCTGTTCGGTTAACTTCTTTTCTTCTGAGCGTAGCCCGGCTTGAAGCCGGGGTTGTATCTTTCCCCTTTGTAATATACATACAATCATATCAGTTTGTTCATATTGGTGTATTCGGAGGTGCTGGGAGCTTAGCCCCTTTTGCTTTCTGTGTATACGAGTCGGTGTTGCGCGCATGCTCTTTCTCTCTCTGTCTCTCGTGCTCGGTTGCCTCCGGGTCGTGTCTGGAGTTGGTTTTCTCGGCATCCCTTTCTCCCTCGTCCGAGACCGCCGTGGTCCCGCCCCTACTACACGCACGCGCGTAAGAACGCGACAACGTATTACGGTGCGACGGTACCATTCCTTGCAACATAGTCACCTTGAAGTCTACGTCGAAGGACTGACCGTAGACAGTGTTCTTAATTGGTAACACGTTTGGCACGCTTGGTGATCTGTGTCTTTTCATAGACGAACAACGACGAATGGATGTTTAGCCGTAGACGACCTAGAGAACTGACACGACAAGACCGACCAATCACAAGGTCCATCACACGCTAGGCAAGGAACCGTGCAAGGCAAAAACCTCGCCTCAATGATATTGGTTGGGACCACAAAGTCGACTTCCCACTCACCAAACATCGCGGCAACATGTAGGAAGTTCCGTCACCACACAACTACTGTGGTCTTCCCCTACCCGTTGTAGCATCTGGCATGGCCTTCTCGTATCCCCGTTTCAACGGCGAAACAGACGCCGCAACCCACATTTGCCTGTTCCTGAATGTTTGGAATGCGAATCACATGGTGTAGAGACTTCCAGAAGAGGTAGCGCACCAGTCCAAAATGACAGAGTTTGGATTAACTCTGGATGGTAGAGCTGTGTTTTGGCATTTGTAGATGGATCTACCAACAATTACAACCTACGACCAACTACAGTCGGCCTTTCTGCCTTTCTTTCATCGGAGGGTACCGCAACGCGAAATCCTCGGGCAGTTCTATACAATCAAACAGTTGCCAGCCGAGACTATCGCAGACTTTAGTTTACGCTTCCAAAATTTGCGGTGGAAATTAGAACGGGGCCCTATAAAGGACGAGGCTCGGGAGACATTTCTGGCAGCCTTACGGCGACCGATATGGACGACGCTCAACAACAATAGCGTGAAAGGAGAAACAACTGATATGGTCATAGAACGAGCGTTACATCTCGAGTTGGACAAAGAAGAGGAAAGGTTTTCCATGTCCTCATTACGACAAGCGTTACCTCAAGATGAGGAACGACATTTTCGCCAGGCAATCCAGTGCATGATTTGCCTCAATTCTGGGCATTCCGTAGTGGAATGCAACATGCGAATCCACTGCCCAATTTGTCACTCGAAAGCACACACGGTCGAGCAGTGTGAGTACAATATGTTGAACAGACCCATGCTCACAGTACAAAGCGTAGAAACACAACGACCACCTCGCCGTAATGATCAAAGGCGCCAAGAAGAACGACCCCGGTATACAGATCGGAATTCACGCGATGACCGGCACTACCGGAATCGCTGGAATAACAACGATTCCGAGGATGAAGAGTCGGAGGACGAAGACTACCAGGGGTTGTTCGCTGGAATAGTAACCGATGGACAGAAGCGCATAAATATTATAATATAGTAAAAGCGTAAGAAACGCATGTAATGGTTCACGCGGGAAGCGTGAACGGCTAAAAGACCCTATTTATATAAAGGGCAGAAATCCTTTGTAAGAGGGAGCGTGTAATTTTGGTGCACAGAGCGCTTTCATAATAGACTACTATCTTCTCAGAGTTTTGTGCATATCTGTGGTTTTCTTATCTACTGTGTCTTTGTTCTCTGTTGCGTATTGTTAATCGTAAGGGTGTAGGCGTAAGTGCGGATACTAATGCACTTCCCAAGGAGCTCGGTTGTTGCCTTCTCCCTTATACGCTAATAGGATACGTGGGAGTATCCCATTATGTATTACGGTGCGACAATACCATTCCTTGCGACATAGTCACCTTGAAGTCTACGTTGAAGGACTAACCGTAGACAGTGTTCCTAATCGGTAACAACGACACGACTTGCCATTGCTCACGCCATAGGAGTCGTCAGCAAATTCATGCACAACCCTAGCCGATCGCAGTGGAATGCAGTAAAGCATGTGTTCAGATATCTGGTGGGCACAAAAGACCTTGGCATTCTATTCGGCCTGAACGACACCTGAGGCGTAGTCGGCTATACCGACTCGGACTTTGCTGGCTGTGTGGACAGTGACAAAATCAACAATTGGATATTGCTTCAAATTTGGCAATGGAGCGATCTCTTGGAAATCAAAACTCCAGGAGTGCACTGCCACATCGACAATCGAGGCCGAATATGCAGCCGCGTCCGATGTGGCGAAAGAGGCTTTATGGCTTGGTCGGCTAGTGCACATGTTTTGACAAGTCGAATTCGACTCAACTCTAGTTTTCTACAATGATAGTCAGGGTGTTCTTGCTCTCTCAAAAAATCCGGTTCAGCACAACGCCTCAAAGCACATCGACGTTCGATATCACTTTGTTCAAGATTGCGTCATTTCAGGGAAAATCAGCCTCGAAAAGATACCTACAACCGATAATGTCGCAGATGGAATGACCTAGTGTCTTTCAGCGGATCGATTCTTATCCCTATGGTACTAGATGGGTGTAACTAAGAATCAGTCTGATTAGTTAGACACTCAGGACGTTTTTTGAACAATCGACTTCGACAACTCAAAGCTTGGTCTTAGTTTTCCCAATCTGGGCCAGTTCAGCTTTCAGTTTTGTTTTTTTCCAAGTTCATCGACTCAAACGGAATTTTGATTTGTTCGAAAACTTTGTATTGATGTCGATTTACAAATTTTCAATGAATACTCCCATTACGGGAGAGTGTTGAATGCGGGTCTCTAATGGACGTATTCACATTGTCTCCTTTTGTACACACTAGGTTTAGGCTATTTATGTAAATAATAAGAAGGGCAGTTGCCCTAAGTTAGTCAGTATATACACTAACTTTGTAACCTAGTCAAATAGTTGTTGCAAATATAGGTCATCTTGTGCCTAACATCTCTGTCTTGCCTTCTAAGAGACTCATTGTTCGCTGTCTCTGTTGCCATCAATCTACCTTGATTGTATCTGTTTATGATCTTCTCTTTAGAAGAGTGTTGATTTGTTCCGCACTAGATGACCACGTTCACAAAATTTGGTATCAAAGCTTGGTGTTTTCGATTCTGCTGCCTCCGTCTACTTTGTCTCCATCAGCAACTCTTCCACTCTACACCGTGAAGACCTCAACTGGCAACTCCCGACATTCACAACAGAAGAGTGTTGACTTGTTCCGCACTAGACGACCACATTCACAATAGTTGTAGCACTTATACCCCTTCTGTGCATGTGAATAGCCGACCAAGATACATTTATCTGACTTGGCATCTATTTTCTTCCACGTCTCATCCGGCACATGCACATATGTGATGCTACCGAATACCCTTAGGTGCTTCAAGTTCGTCTTGTGCCCAAAATACAACTCATCAGTTGACACCTTCTCTCCGGTTGTCGAAATCCGATTCTGGATATATATTGCCGTCCAAATGGCTTCGGCCCAATAAAATTTCGGCATGCTCTTTTCCTATAGCATTTCCCTTACCGCTTCCACAACCAATTGATTCTTCCTTTGGGCTACACCGTTCTGATCTGGTGTATATCTACAACTGAATTCCTACTGAATTCCCATTTTGTTGCAAATAACAGTTGAACTAGTCGGAAAAGTATTCCATTCTGCCATGTGACCACAAACACTTGATCTTCCTCTCCATTTCCCTCTCTACTAAGCTCTTCAGGTTCCGAAAATAGTCAAAGACGTCACTCTTCTTTTCTACCAGGTAGATCCACGTGTGGCGACTATAGTCGTCGATGAAGGAGACGAAGTATCGACGCCTGCCTAATCTCACATTCTGTGTCGGTCCCCATACATCCGAATGTATTAAGTTGAGCTTGTTGCGACTCTGGTTTCGCTAGTTGAAGAAAGGAAGTTGGTGTGGCTTCCCTAGTTGGTAGGCTTCACAAGTTTGGGCCTTCCGGCCAATGAATTTTACCAAACCGAACACAACTTGTTTCGTTTGCAACTCCTAAAGCCTTTGATAATTGTCGTGGCTGATCTGCTTATACCACAACTCGATATCAGAATCGACTTTTTGTCCTTTGGCAAACATTGCGGTGCCGACATAATTGGTGTCGAGGATGAACATCCTCCCTTCCCGGTGCCCTTGCGTGATCATCTGACCTTCTTCTTTGATAAACCATTCGAGGTGTGTGAACCAGACCTGCATCCTTGTTGGGAAACATGTCCCTCCGGATGGGAAGAGAAGTGCCGTGTTGGTGAGTATCTCGGCCGAGGCCGAAATTGAAAGTCGAAATCGAAAACCAAAATTGAAATTGTTTAGGAAGACTATAACTGTAAATAGTCTAAAATGCCCTTGTGGGCTATACTTGTAAATAGCCAGAAACTTGATTTTGTTTATAAGCAACTAGGGAAAACTTTAGTAACTATGAGTAGTTGATCATTATTGTAAAGATATAATGAGGTCGTTGCCTCTGTAACCATGAGTGAGTGAGTGAGTGAGAGTGTAACTCTGTAGTCGTCTGTCAGACGAAGGAGAACTCGAGGTTGTTGCCTCCGAGTTCCGTATTTGTACTCCCTCTCTACTATAGTGATCTATTTTCTTGGGGTTTATGGACCCCCGTGGTTTTTCCCATTTCGGGTTTTCCACATAAAATATCGGTGTCTCTGTGTTTTTATGTTTGTTTGTTTGTGTACTAATTCTTGTTTCTCAGCACACGAATACGAACGTGAACCGGTTATGGCCGGTCGATTCCTAACAAGGTGGTATTAGAGCGATGGAAGACTCGTTTGGCGGCACGTTTAAGCTAACCGGCTCGAACTACTCAGTGTGGAAGTCGAAGATGAGAGACATGCTCGTGTGCAAAGACCTCTAGCTACCGATGCAATTCGGAGACAAAAGACCAGACAAGTTCGATGTAGTGACTTGGGCAGTGTTGCATTTGAAGGCGGCCTCATGTCTATACAACAACTTCGGTGAAGAAATAGAAGCAGACGTCCTATGGAAGAAGATCGGCGTCATGTTCGAAAACAAGAATGCCGTGAACCGAGTTTCAGTATTTCGAAAAATCGTGAAGCTCTGGTACCAGGATGGCTCTAGTATGGCGGAGCACATCAATGCCTTCCAAGGCTTGACGAACCAAACCACCTCTCTAGAAGTACCTCTAGCCGATGAGGTATTAGCATTACTATTGTTGGGATCCCTTCCGAACAGCTGGGGGACACTCGTTGTCACTTTGGGCAACGTCGGGCCAGAAGGGAAGCATTTATCCCTAGAGTAGGTGAAGTCGAGCTTGCTGAATGAAGAAGCTCGCCGGAAGGACCGAGAGTCCAATACCGATCAGAAGGCCTTAGTCACAGAAGGTGACACGATTCGGGGAAGAGGTCGAAATAGAAGTCCCCAAAACCGAGATAAGTTAGGGACCAGGTCGAAATCGAGGGGCAAATCCACGTGCTTCTATTGTGGGAAGCCGGGGCACTTCCAGAAAAACTGCCAACACTTTCCGAAGGAGAAAGGGGGAGCTGATGGTGTAGAGCCGAAGAAAATCCGAGACAGAAAGAACACCTCCGCAATCGTTGCGATTGAGGAGTTGTTGCTCATCAGTGAGCAAAACGAAGTGAATCTCGTCGGCGAAGGATCGACATGGGTGGTCTATTCGGGTACATCATTCCACCTAACCCTTGACTGAAAGTGCTTCTCATCCTATAGAGCCGAAGATCTTGGATCTATAAAGATGGGAAATGAAGGACCCTACCAAATCGTCAGCATTGGAGATGTGTGTTTGGAAACCTCAACCGGGTGCAAACTCGTGTTGAAAGATGTACGACACGTTCCGGAGGTTCAATTGAACCTAATACAAGCCAGTCGGCAATATGATGAACGCTACATAGGTAGCATTCGGAATAGTATCATGAAGTTTTGCCGAGTGTTACCGATATGGAACATTGTCTATCTTCAGTCCTTCGAGATAGAGCTCAAGGGGATTGCGTGGCAAGGTATGACGCCACACGAGATGTGAGCCGTAATCCGTTAGTTATGTAATAATGCGTATCTATGGGTGAAGGTTCACGACTACGACCAAGAACCTAAGTGCGCTACTACGCTGACTCTTACCCTATGCTTACAGAGACAACCTTACGAATAGCACAGAGATTACACAAGACAGCACGGGTTGCACAGACACAGAGAATCAGAGAAGATAAGATTCTATTAGAAAAAACCTCACGCTGTCGTGAAGATTTTCGGCAACGGTGTGAAATTTGTGTCTAACGAATGAAATTGAGAAGTTGCAATATGCACGTGTGAAAGGGGTGAAGGCCACACGCATACGGTAGCATGTTGTAAATAGGACTAAAATATACTTAACTCCAACGAAAGCTTTTGTGCCAGCTATCTCAAAGGTGAATAAATATTCTCTATCAGAATGCTCAAAAAATATTTCTCTTTGTATCTTGCTTCGTCTGTGTGCCTTGTTAGGATTTCTGATATGACTGATTTTGGGTTTGGACAAAAGGTCTTTCATCATGGGACAAATATCTAATGCTTTTCAGATTGAATATTTCTGGTTATTTTGGAGGGAGTTGTGATTTAGTCTATGCCAGTTGATTATAGCTTATGTCATGGGTAGTGTCTAAACTTTACTTTTCAAAAGTCAGGAATACATGGAGTTGTGTGGAGTTTGCTTGCATGAATATTGGAATGGATGGTAGTACTGAATATGCATAAAATTAAATCGATTTTGTGCAAAGACCATATAGAAAAGGGGCCAAATGGAAGATTTGTACTTCTCCTACATAAAAGTGGTTTTACTTAAGTAACACCCCTACATATTTTTACTGGAATGAATGGGATCTGGATGTTTTTAGTGAAAGTAAACTGTCTATAGATTCGAATTGTTTTAATAAAATAAAAGGAAAAGAAAACGAGAGAGAAAGAGAACACATATGTATTTTTAGCTTGTGCACTTTTACTAGAATAAATGAGATTTGAAGTATTTTTATCGAAAGAAAATAGCTTTCTCTTTCTCATTAAGAAGATGTAGAAATGGATTTTAGGTAAAATGTTGACGTATGTTTTGTCAAGCATAAACTATCATGTGCTTAAAAGACATCAGGTCTTAATACCATTAGGCCAAGTATATGTACATGCTACTATATTTTGTGTATCAAGTATAATGTTATGCCACATTATACTAAAATTTTCCCTAAAATTAACTTAAATATTGATGGTAGAAACTACTAATCAGGACCCACCCACCATCGGCCTCATTCCTCATGGTAATTGGTCTGAAATGCTTGTGATAGATCTCAATATCTAATATATCATACACTTTTAATTGCCTTTAAATGTGGAGCTGTTTTTTGTTCGATTGCAAGTTTGCAAATTGCAAAGCCAGTTATCACAGTAAAATGTTGGTTTTCAGGGAAACTTACTTGCACGAAAAATTCTGGTATAGCTGATTTATGTATGAGTATGTCCTGTTGAAGTGCTGTTTCATTATCATTATGAATTACAGGTTTACACATCTCTACATAGGCTGCAACCCAATCGTGTATGTTAAACGAGTACTGTAATGACGCTTCCTAAAGTCTTCCGACATTGTAACTTTTTCCTGGTTTTGGGCTATTTTTGCGCATCCCAAGAGTGCTTCTTCTAGAGGTTTGATCCCTTTATTTTGCATATACAAAAAAGAATTTTGACTGATTTTAAAATGTGTTTAATCAATATTGTTAAGAAGAGCTAATGTAATTCCAGGGTAGGAAATAATAGAATAGGTACATGCATCTGCTGTAAACCTTCAAATACTTTGATTAGACTTGTTTGCACACAAATCTCATTTTTATCCAGAATACACCAAGCTTTGGTTTCTTTGTAAAACATTCTTTTCAGTCTAACGGTGTGTTTGGAGCTTTCAAGGTCATTGCTTCTTGTCAAACATAGGAAAGATTATTGTACTGAAATCTGAAATTTTCATGAATATGTGAATGTCAATGTTTTTGATGGAAAAGACGATCACATATGAATGGTGGCTTGGGCATCAATAGAGGAGAGAAGAAGATTCTCTCCAAAGAGGTGTCTAGTGCTTCTGAGGAGGAAAATGAGGATGTGATCAAGGGAGAAGCGGAAAGGCTAAGTGAAGCAAATCCCAGCCTAGACAATGCTTCACAAAGTTGAAGATCTTGGGATCAGAAGTACCAAGTATGGTTGGGGAAATGGGGGAAACAGAAACGAAAGGAATAAGTATCTAAGTTTGTAGAACTGGTAAATAAAGTAAAAATGGAAAAGGTGATGTTTGTTAACAGATTTATACCCATATAAAAATGTGTTCAATGAATTACCTAATACATGTAAAGTGCATTAAGGAAATGCCAGTCTACACAACTGTTTACTAAGGTGAAGGTCTTGGGATCAGAGTTGCTGAGTATGACAGGAAATGGGGGAAATATAAGTGGAAGAAATGAGTATTGAAGTCTGGAAACTGATAATGAAATGAAAACAGAAACAGGAGGTGTTTTCTTTTTCTGATTTATACCCATATATGAATGTGTTCAATGAATTAACTCATACATGTAAAGCACATTAAATATTTATAGAATCAAAGTAATAGCTAGAAGGTAGAAGTAAATAAAGTTTTTGAGAGCAGTCTGAGAGCACGAAAACAAGCTGATGTTTCTCAAGGAAGAGTTACCTGAGAAACGGGTTGACTTGTGTTTTGCAAAAGAAGCAATCATGGAAACACAGGAACAACAGATGTAAGATGGGCTAGACTAAGTTAATTGCACATTTTGTTTGAAGTTTAGCAAATGTATGATGTGACAGTGTGGCCACCTGCATGAAGCTATCTCTGCTAAGAAATGGAATGGATGCGGGATTGCCAGGGGAACTCTGGTGTATGCAATGGCTAGTCTTGCAGTGGCACCTGGAATGGAGCTAACAGAGGCTGCAGCTGACCAAAATCACACGTGAGAGGAGATGTCTGAAGACATGATGGATAGCTTGGTAAAGTGACCACAATATTTATTACACTTAGAGATATTGAGATATAGCAAAGCTCCTGCAATCTGAAGCTGACGGGAATGCGGCATGAGAGTAAGCACTTTTAGAGTATAGATGGATCAGAGAAAAACAATTGTGAAGATTACGAAGCCCAATATAACAATCAATAGAAACCAGGAAATGCCTCTGGATCATTGGCCAGTTGATACGTGGGTAGACCTCCAAATGGGTACACGTAGCATCTCCCCGAACATGAATTCCCCTGTAATAAGGAATTTGACTTCCATCATGTGATTATGCAACCTTTATTGGAGGGGTTAAGGAGACCTATAAAGGGAAAACCCCAAACCCTGAGTCACAGCGTATTGAGTGATGGCTACTGTAGGACTCTAGCCAAACCAGTCCACACTCTCGTGTAGCATGAAGAACCTTGTGGTAATGGCTAGCTTAGGCGTTTTGGCTTCCAAACCCTATTGGTTTTATGGCTCATTAAAGAGTTCCTGATTAGACCTCATCGTGTGAATGCGAATTTGGTGCATGTTACATTGTGTTTGCAAGTTCAGATTGTGGAACGTAACTAACACTAATGGTCTGGCATCCTTCAAAAAGATGTAGATAAACTTTAACTATGTATGTATCTTTAAGAGTTCCTTGCTGTGGTTTTTGCTCACAAATGTTTCATATGTAAACATACATTTGTAGGAGGGAACACCAATATTTCAAATATATTGTAGTCACAATCCCATTTCCATTTGTGAAGCAGTTATTTATTGTCTTACACATCATTGTTAGTAGGAATAGTGATTTGTAATGGAATGGGATATTTGACATGGTATTTCCTCTTTCCTCTGTTAACCTAATCTTAGGAATGCTGAAGTGGGTAGATACAGGGTACAATGTTTCAAATATGTATTAGTCATAATCCCATATCCATATGTGAAACATTTGTTTGTTTATCTTATACAGCATTTTGAGTTGGGATAGTGATTTGACTTCCTCTTCCCTCTCTTAATGCAATCTGTCATTTCCTACTTTATTCATCTCATTATTCTCATTCCATTTTCTAATTTCCTTATTTAAGGTAAAGTGCACTGCCCATAGATCATTTTACTGCTGTTTTGGTATTTTACTAACTTAACAATCTTGAAACAGGCAAGATTGTGTTGATTTGCCGAAGAGGAACGAAGAAAGATTCTTGGTAACTTATATTAGAAGAGAGGTTCAGACATGATTCAAATATATATACTCCTATTTTTGGTTCAAGGAATTGATTTGATTTTGAGTCGGTCATGATAACATACAATACCACAAATTTTGGGAAAAATGGGTCACAAGTCATATAATGTGTAATGCTCGTACATATAAAACAAAGGTTGTTTGTACTTTTGGAAATGGAAATTCATGTGTGCTGAATTGCTGAAGATGAGCAAAGAAAGATTCCTGGCAACATATATTAGAAGAGAGGTTCAGAGATGATTCAAATATACATACTCCTATTTTTTGCTCAAGGAATTGAATTGATTTTGAGTCGGTCTTGATAACATCAAATTCTGCAAATTTTGGAAATGAAGTCTTGTTGTGTGTGTGCTTGTTGTATGAGAACCAGATTTTTGTGTATGATTTATACTCAAGGATGATTCTGGGAGCTGCACCATTTTGAACTTCACTTAATGAAAACTTTTTTGTATCCTGCAGCTCTTAGAGAGACCAAATCCTGTTAAATGCTTAGCTAGATTTTGATCATATTTGTGAAAAAGAAGTTGTGAGTGTCCTATGACTTTGTTGTGTTTTCATGATAACAAGTCCATATTTGATTGTTGTGGGTTTCATAAGTCTTTATGGCTTCTATAGTGAAATATATTGTGTGTCTATCTTTCTCTCCCCAAACAATTGGGGGGGAAACCCGTAACATCCTAACTTGTCATCATATTAGAAACAAGTGCTAGGCCCAAAGAGGTATTAGCCATGCAAAGAGTATACAAGTATATCATAGATTACCAAAACAAGCTTGGAATGTTGAATGCAAGGTACTAAAAACCAATCAACGCAAAATCCTCTCATTGATATTATGAAATGCTTTAAAAGATGGGGAGTAATATATATATTGGAGCTTTCGAGCAATGCAAGCATAGTATGAAGTTTGAACCATACGTGTATTTGCATTCGAGATTGTTTCAATCATTCGCGTATGGTAAACACCCACGAAGTATGGGAAATACCATACTTTTGTATTCATTATTAATTAATTAATTATAAGGTAATTTTTTTAAGGCAAGAAAGCTAAGTTAAAAAGTGTAAAAAAAAACATAAGAATGTTTTGATAGCATACACATTCTTTTTGCATTCGTATGAAAAAGAATGTTTGCCAATGCATTCGATATATTACGTACTATACTATAAAGTATGAAGTAGTAAGATGCTAAAATGTCAAAATTAGAATATCACATTCCAAATGTTGACCTCCAATGTTAGCCTCGAACCAAGATAAAAATGCTAGAACATATCCGACCACCTCTTCCTACCCCCATGAGCATTGGTGCTTAAAGAGCCTTAACACTGCTCACTAGCTACTTGTTTTAGGTAGGATCATGGCATCATCACCCTAATATGACCATATTCAACGAACATAATGGAGGATGAATACCACTTCTTGCATGCTCAACATATGAGCTAAATTCACAAGAAGTATGATGACTTACTATATGGACACGACAATTTAGGTGTCATACCCAAATCCCCATCAAGAAGAGAGATCACATATGTGCGTACATTATTCTCACATAGAGAATTTTTACTACAGAGTAGTAACCCCATTGTAAGAGCGAAGAAAACTGGTAAATTTCCCACCTTCGGAGTAATATACAAGATTAAATGTTTATTTGGTCCCATAGGTCAAACTTGGTCTCCCTATAAAACGATAATGATTCTATTCTATTCTATTTGCAATGGCAAGTATACATTTGTAGTCTTAGAGTGAGTAAATCATTATAAGGCACTTATTGCTAGCATGTGGCCAACTATGTGAATATCAGGAGTTGGGTTGTTGAGGCTAAGAAGGTTGTATCCTTGCACGGAATCTGTCAATCACAAATTGCCATATATTTTATAACTGTTCCAACCTCACAACGTTGATGTCGTTAAGTACTTGGTATAGTATGGGGTGAGGACGGATATAGAATGCACATCCTATACTTGCTTATACAAACACATCAAGTGTCCATTGAGTTTTTCAAAAGAGGTATGGAATGGGCCAAAATTTAACTTAGCCTAAGTCCATCTTTTCATGAAACGTCATACACTTTCAAATAGACAAGCATATATAATGTATATGGCTCTAACTTCTGTTCTCACCTAAATGGACCATCTTTACGAAGCGTATACACAAAGAATTGTCATTGGTCCCTTATCCACTTAGCACTACCTTGATGACTCGTAAGATAAATTGATATCGATAAGGATGTGGACGCCCTATTAATAAACTTGTTGCCTATTAAAGGCACCCCATTATGTTGTGATAACTTTGGAAGTGTCTAGTTTCATTTCTCTATCTTTTTTCTTTAATGATTCAAGTATGTAAATGTTTTAAGTATTCTTCTAGATCTCAGCCATATGCAAAGTCCAATGACTCCCTTATGATGGGGCCCACATTTGAAGACGCAAACCGATAATTGTAAGGTTGTGTTGGCATACCATCCCGCCTCACCCCTCTCTACGGAACATTATCTTATCTTAAATGAGGTTTGAGGCTCCACACAACACATGTTTGCTATAGCATTGGACACCCATCTTAGTCGCATTGAACACCCATCTTGACTATCTTAATGCTACAGTAGGTCTCCTCATATACAACATGTGACCTTGAACAAGTTAAGTTCTTGTAACTCAATATCCACATTTTAATGTCAACTACTCTAACTAATTTTCAAATAAATAATTAAGCACGTGTCCATAAGATATGGCTTGCTAAACTAATTTTCAAATAAATAAATAAGCACAAGCGTCCATAAGATACTACTTGCTATACATATAAATATGTAGAGGCATGGGGAGAGACATACATAGTGACAAGACACAACAATTAAGATCAAGATTTCATATAGAAGCAACTCTATAGAGGGAGAGATGGCCATGGTCCAAACATTGTCGTGCATGAAGGAAGTTCCTATCAACTTCATCGTCTCACCCGAGGATCGTCCTAGGCCACCACAACCCCTTCTTGAGAGGACCCTTCCTCTCATCGACCTAAGTGGCTTGCAATGCGACGCTCTTCCTTCCACCAAGGCCACCACATTGAGCGCCATCGCGAGTGCATGCGAGGAATGGGGCTTCTTCCAAGCGATCAACCATGGCATTCCGATCGACATCATCGAGGATGCTCGACGTAGTGCCAAAGATTTCTTCGAGCTCCCTAGTCCGGAAAAGCATGGCTATGTCGTCAATGCTGAGGACCAGAAGGACGGGGACATGGAGAAGTTGCAAGGGTACGGACGCACACTCTTCTTTCGAGGCACAGCTGACGACTGGATGGATTCCCTTTTCGGCTTCCTGGCTCCTCCTAGTCTCAAGAAGCTAGACTTGTGGCCTTCACAACCTCCACAACTAAGGTGCTCCCAAGTCATTGCCTAAACATGTTTTATGTTTTGTCATGGCCTAGTCTCATAGATCACGACGAGTCTCCCATGGATGTTAAAAAGATATCTATCTATCTAACTGGCATTTTGTTGTCCATTAGGACCTAATGTTACGTGCATTTCTACTGATGGCATTTTCGGTTCACCTTTATATTCCTCATAACACTTTCCCATCGAGGCATTTAGGTAGGTAGTGGGCCATGCATAGTTCTGTTACGGTAGAAACTTCATTTGTGCCATGAGATCAATCATTATGGATAATATTGCACATGTGGCCCCCAATACCAATTAGACCCAAACTTGTTTTCGGAAATACTTCTTATTGTAACTAAATTTTGTTCCTTGATTGTCAAAAATATTGAATGTCGCCTTCTTGTCCCAATGAACGTGCCAAAAAACATGTACTATAGACCTTATTTCCCAACATGGGACAATATTAATAACCCATTTGAATGTCCATTTTCCCCAGGAGTGCAGTTGAGTCTTATGGCAATGAGGTAGAGGGCGTCATCAAGCGTCTCCTTGTGGCAATGTCTGAAAATCTAGGGTTCAAGGATAGTGATTACCTTGTGAACACATTCAAATGTAACAACTTGTTCTTCCGTGCAAACTACTATCCTCCATGTCCTCGACCTGACTTGGTCCTCGGGACACATGGTCATACCGACCATGGGTGTCTTACTATTCTACTACAAGATAAGGAGATGGATGGCCTCCAAGTGTTTAAGGATAATGCATGGTTCTCCATCAACCCAGTACCCAATGCAGTGGTCATCAATGTTGGGGATCAACTAAAAGTAAGACTTCTTTTACTACCTATAAAATATCAATGAAACTTTTATGGAAACATTCATCTAAAGAAATGAGAGAAATTCTTTATGTTAGAAAGTTGCCCTTGGCATACAACGTACTCACCATACAAATGTTTATATAGGAGATAATGATTTCAATTTATTATTACGATTGTAGGCTTTGACGAATGGAAAATACAAAAGTGCGTTGCATCGTGGTGTCGTCGCCGAAGACAAAACTATAATGACCCTTGTGGCACACTTGGATCCCCCTAAGCTCGCCCATTAAATTTAACACTCAAACGTTACGATCTTACTATTGAAGTACTTCTTGTGTATAATGCACTTGCTATTGAAAATAACAGTCAGTCTTACGAGAATGACACAAAAATGTAAAATACATTTAATAAAATAAAATCATAATATATGGTTGAATAACTTTGATTTTGTGCCTTTTCAACATGTTATAAGAAATGAGGGGGAGTCAACAAAGTAAAGCCTTGTGGTATGAACAATTATATATAATGGTCCAAATCTAACAACAATATTTAGTGATCCTAGAATCGTGTTCCATTCCTTAAGCATTCATCGTCGCATTCCAAGTGTTTAAGGATAATGCACAGTTCTCCATCAACCCTCTAACTTTTATGGAAACATGTCAAACATAGTGTAAATGAGAGAAATTCTTTATGTTAGAAAATTGTCTTTGGCATACAACGTTTTCACCATCTAGATGTTTATATAGGTCCAGATAATTATTTCAATTCTCTATTATGAGTCTAGGCGTTGACAAATGGAAAATACAAAAGTGTGTTGCATCGTGGTGTCATCGTTCCAAAGACAAAACTATAATGACCCTTGTGGCACACTTGGGATCCCCTTAAGCTCACCCCTTAAGTTTAACACTCAAACGTTATGATCTTACTATTGAAGTACTTATGTGTACTAAAGTACTTGCTATCAAAAATATTTAGTGATCCTTTCATCGTGTTCCATTACTTAAGCGTTCATCGTTGTGTGATGTGTTATTTTGGCAAACTATGACTCCAAATGTTCTTATCCAAATTTCGTCCTTGAGATATGGTTGGCAACTTGGCTTATAGTTCTCCTAAAACATTTATCTCGGGCCTATTGTGAACGTTAGAATTGATTTTGATTAGCTCAAAGTAAGATTTTTGAACACAAGTCACCATTTGTATAGTTTAATATGAAGTACCTAATGACAACGTATCTAATTTATAATACTAGAGTGCCACTTGACATACAAGGCGGTTACCACTTCAACATTATTTGTATAAATCTAATGTAACCACCATGTATTATTTTTAAGTGCGGAACTTATATTGATGCTTTCTTTTCTTGTTATTGTGGTGGTGTTGTGATTGAATATAAAACCATAACATCCCTTGTTGCACATTTGAATCCTCCTAACCTTAACCTGACCTTGGTATTTGATCATTTTATGGGCCTTGCCTTGGAAGCTACACATACATAAATCAATCTCTGATATTGTTTTGGTATATCTATGAATCACATGAAAGGATGGCTTGAGTCATATGTAAAAGTGTAAGATAAATAAGTGAGATCTCGTATGTAGGCTAGGATAATCTTGGCACGGCCTACCTGAGAAAGGGATCGTGTTCATGTATATTTTAACTAATGGTGTATATTCTCTTTTGGAAAAAAATTAAAAATAAAAAAATAAAAAAATAAACTTTTAAAAACATTTAATGCCATATAAAACAACTTTAGCTATATATAAAGATATAAAAAAGTACAAGTGCACACTATGTGCATGTGACACAATTACAATTTATGTAACCTGGGATTGGTCACAATATAATGTTAAGGGCTACTAGCTAGGACCAGTACTTTGGCCATAAATTCATTTTATTTTTTTGTTTTAACGACATATATCCATGGTTGAGCCTCAAGTAGTTGTCATGCATCACTAAGATAGAGATATAGAAAACATTCATGAATGTTATTCTACTCTAAACCTGTGAGAGCGCCTTATACATTCAGAGGGGTATTCACACAAGGAGTTGACCTTGCACCCCTACATCCATCTGTTTGCTCGGAAATTACTTCCATGAATTTCAAGCCTCAGTGAATATGAGTTTACACAGGCATAAATTATCTACAGGTCATGTAGTGTTTAACCATCCCCGAGATAATAAGCATTCGAGTGCAAGAGGTAACTAAACTATCCCCGAGAGATAATAAGTATGTGAGCACAAGGCGTAAATTACCCGGGTAATTACTGAATTTAGCCACATGGGTGGTTTTGGTAATCCATGTCACGTGTGGATATAATTGTGAGATCCATGTTAAGTCGTGAAGCAATAAATGCGAGAATGAATGAGATTTCACAACTAACCATCACACGCTAATAATTAATTAATAATCAACAAATATCAAATAAAATATTGAAAAACGATATATTAATAAACAATAACAATGAATTAATCATTGATAAATAAGAAATATAAAAGCAAGCAATGATCCACGAAACGAAATAGGTAATGATAAAAAATTTGGATGGATAACAATCAATTAATAATTGTGGATATAATTGTGAGATCCATGTTAAGTCGTGAAGCAGTAAATGCGAGAATGAATGAGATTTCACAACTAACTATCACACGCTAATAATTAATTAATAATCAACAAATATCAAATAAAATATTGAAAAACGATATATTAATAAACAATAACAATGAATTAATAATTGATAAATAAGAAATATAAAAGCAAGCAATGATCCACGAAACGAAATAGGTAATGATAAAAAATTTGGATGGATAACAATCAATTAATAATTGTGGATATAATTGTGAGATCCATGTTAAGTCGTGAAGCAGTAAATGCGAGAATGAATGAGATTTCACAACTAAACATCACACGCTAATAATTAATTAATAATCAACAAATATCAAATAAAATATTGAAAAACGATATATTAATAAACAATAACAATGAATTAATAATTGATAAATAAGAAATATAAAAGCAATCAATGATCCACGAAACGAATAGGTAATGATAAAAAATTTGGATGGATAACAATCAATTAATATTGAATAAATTAGTGATTACATATCTTCGATCGTCTAATAAAACTCACAACTAATTAGTGTTACATAAAATATCAATTAAATTATAAATTGAATATCTACGAATGATTGATGAAACATTAAATTGAACATCCTATCAATTAATCACTGTTTAAACATTGACAAACAATCAATCAAAAACCAGATTGAATATTACTAAACGATATAGCTAACATAAAAAAAAATCACTAAAAAATGATCATTCAAACATTAACAAAGAAAGTCGAAATCAAACTAACAATATGGTCATTAAACAATTGCCCCACCTTCCTGGATTGATCATCAATTGCCCAAGAATAAAACACCTAAAGAGATAAAAGATCATAAGTGCATGACACCAAAATTACGAATCAAAATACTAATGATAAACAACGAACATTTACATTAAGAAAAGAATGGTTTGAGGGGTTTTAACCAGAGGCAACCACATCAAAGGTCAACATATGAACATAAAATAGCATCTGGTACCACAAAATTTACCCTCATGCTATATTTTAGATTTTGAGATCAACAGATCCAAAGGCGAGGGCATTACATTTCTATTTAATCAAAATTGGTATTAGGTAGTGGGTTACTAATTTTTGTAATCTTGCATCTATTGTATAAGATTGGTAGTAGGTACATGAGTGCATTCCGCGTGGTATGCGGCTAGATACCAGGCCTAAATAAACCATGGATTTTGAGCTAAGAAAGTTCGCACAATTGATTTTCAGGCCATAACGTTTACACTCATTCATTGTCGTCCTACACCCCAGTACCTTTTGCTAGCTATGTAACTCCCTTGAGTTCAAACCTTCATCCCATTTGAATATATATTTATGACTAATTTCAAAGATAAAGCAATCCAATTCCAGAGTTAGATATGTTGTTCCTTATAAAATGACCATTTGGAGTATCATCAATCAGCCTCTCGAGCTAGGACAGTTTACAGGTTGGCATTATTTGAAGGCTCCACAGTGAGTCTTGATTTATAAATCAATTCGAGTTGCCAACTTCTTTGTCAGTTTTGGAATAACTATAGATAATTGTTCTATCCCTATCCACGATGATGATGAGATGAGTAATTAGGACTAGTGTTAGTTCTGCATCAAGAAGGATGATGCTACCTAAATGGGCAATATATATAGTATACCTAACCATATCAATCGCTGCACACAGCTCAGAAATGTGTCACTACAAAAATTCATGTTGAAATACTATAGATGATTGTTCTACTCCCATCCACAGTGATGATGAGTTAAGTAATTAAGACAAGTATTGGTTCTGCATCAAGATGGATGATGATACTTTATTTATGGATAAATGGTCAATATATTTAGTATACCTAGCCATATCAATCGCTGGACACAGCTCAGAAATGTGTCACTACAAAACTTCATTTGGCTTCAGAAATACTCCCAGGAAAAGAATCGTGAGTGGACTCATAAATATCTGATTTCACCTGCAATCCCCACAATCAGAAACAAGATCAGCTTTACTGTCTTATAATAACCATTCCACATTAAAACACGAGTGAGAACTGCTTTTGTAGATAAACTGTCTTTTAATAAGCATTCAAATTTAAAACACAAGAATGAGCACTGAGATTTGATAGTTTGAAACTTTAACAATTATTGTGCCATATACCCCTTTAACAGAAGTGACGCCAAAATATACCTTTAAATAATGATCAAGCAATGTTGAAGTGCTGTAATTAAACCCAGAAACTGGCTTTCCATGTACTCTTGACTCATTGATTTGCTTCCGTACATGAGATGCCAATGACTGATCACATTGTACAAAAACTCTGACCAAATTAGGTAATTTACTTTTGCCAGATAAAAGAACTTAGCTTCTGCATTGAAACATATACCTTTCCAAGTTCCACGCCCCATTGATCAAAAGAGTTGATACCCCATAAGAAACCCTGAACAGCTACCCGATGTTCATAGATAGCCAAGAGCTGCAAAGAACTTCATAATCAGATCCAGTTCATTATTTCCTAACTCAATCTTTTGGGCTCCAAGTAGGGCATGTGTTGGTTGGAGTATGAACAGAAAAATGCAAAATTTTGAAGCTATAACGTTTTGCCAAAGCAAATCACATGTAAACTTGAGGCCCTCTAGTTTTTCTGAAACTTCAGGCAGAAGATGCTGCAGTGTGCTCCAATCACAGGGTCGATATCTCCACTAGGTTTTCTGCATTTTAGCTCGCCTTTTTGTAGA
The DNA here is from genome assembly GCF_043228905.1 of Azolla caroliniana. Classification (NCBI taxonomy): domain Eukaryota; kingdom Viridiplantae; phylum Streptophyta; class Polypodiopsida; order Salviniales; family Salviniaceae; genus Azolla; species Azolla caroliniana. Next base: position 64,104 of record NW_028230523.1, on the reverse strand, counting down.
TCATATGTATCAAATATTTGTTCATAAAAACACGCTTGTATACATACATTTGTATGTGTGTGTGTATGTATGTATATGAATACACATGCCCAGAATTCACATATACATTTACATATATGCTCCTCTTCCTCTCCATAAAGCTTCATAATGGTTAGGGAACATCTGGCACTAAATTCGACTATTGAAGCCCATAACCTTATATTTCATTAAGACTTCACCATCTTTGATATCATTACCGTGAAAACAGCCTGCCTGACTTGATTCAGCAGGGTCCTACAGTTTGGACTCAGCCAAATTTGGAATATTCACTTCCTCAACCACCGACTCACTCCATCTGGTATAATGGTGGTCTAAAAGAAGGCCTGAAGGAAGTTAAAGATTGCTAGCACATCCACCCAATTATCTAACCATAACTTGGATGACCCACCTCTGACCACAATCAACCAAGTATTGATGTCACAACCACCCACATTGTCCATGAAATGCCATGTAACAACCAGCATGATACGGGATATGATGGACAAGCTGTACAATAGTTCGGCAGCAATAAACGTTTAAGGTTTAGGGATATAGGGTTTTCAAGGTCTAAGGTCAACCAACATGATCGTTATGGAGCGACAAACAAAGTACAAGTGTCAAGAACAGAGCCTTAACAGCTCGTTTATAATTAACGTCATGGTTCATGAAATGCCATCAGAGTTTATATAACGAATTTCTGGTAGATTATAGCATGATGATTCTGTCAAGAACCTATGTAAAATAGCTCACTTACTAACTTTCGACTTAAGATGCAGTCACCAAAACTCACAAAAGAATATAATGATAATGCAGCACAATAAACATAAATAGAAACTCCATTAAGACATTTTTGGCTGTGTAAGTTACCTGACCAATTGTATATGGTGTAAGCTTGGGCAGCAAGATACTTAGAGATGGACGGTTCCCCGAAAATGTCTGTGGAAGAGGAATTTCATCATATAACAATATAAAAAGTATTAAAATCATTTAGTAATATCAACATTGCTTACTTTATGAGGCACCAAGTGTTCAGGCACAGCTTCAGCTTTTAACTCTTCAGGTGTCTAGAGACCAAAAAACACTGTAAATGAGAAATAAAAAGACATTTTTATCATAAAAATAGGTAGTTGTACCTTCCCATAAGCAAGAGCATCAGCTTGTGCAAAGAAATTGCACATAAGTTCATCATGATTGCTGACAGTTTCTCCTGTTCAAACAAACAAGAGCTATGACGTGATTTTGCAGACTAAACCTCAGTAAGTCTTCGCATTAGCAACATTTTTTGAGTGTAGACAAATAACACCTTTTAAATATATTGGTTGTTGACTTTCTATCACTCCAATAAAATCGCAAGGAATAATGCGACCCTGCAAGGGAACATGTACATTGTTTGCACAAACTGTACTATCTAATCAAGAATATATTCATAGAAAACCCTTTACATTTATTCAGCACATCATTGAGCATACTTGGTGAATAAGTTGGTAAAAGCTGTGTTGTCCATTGGTTCCAGGTTCTCCAAAGTCAATTTCACCAGCTTCAAAGGGAAGGCGGACACCATCGATAGTAACTCCTTTTCCATTGCTCTCCATACTGACCTGCGTGATAATCAATTGTCATTTACTGTTGTTTCATGTGTGATTATCTTGATGCAAAACATAAAATTCAAAATCTCTGACTAGTATGCGCAAAATTTTGCAGGCATTATTAGATGGAACTCATCCCTAGTAACCGAGAAAGATCCTGCAAGATGGAACTTAACCATAGTAACAAGGATAGATCCTATTATGTGTGATGCCACATTGTCAAAAAAAAAAACATGAAATCATTATCATGTTAGAGGCCACTAATTTTGACTTTAAAAGTTTGCCTACAAATAACCATTATATAACTGATTCATTTCTCTTCTATAAAACTGAAACAATGGATAAGAGAAGTTTAGAATAGCAAAAAATCCAACGTAAACAGATGGTCTCCAACCTTACAGGCATTAGAGATTGTGAAATAATATAAAATAACCCTAAAAAAATATAGCAAGTAAATATCGGACAGCAGGTAGCAACTTCTTTAGATGCAATTTAAACTTTTAAAATTGTATTCGTGCAAAAAATATGCCTGTTGGATGTGTGGAGCAAATTTCTCCAGTGCCTGACAATATGGTAAAATGGCCTGCCAAAAAGACTAACAATTATCAAGAAACGTTGGTTTAAGTAGAATAACAAATTTAAAATCAACTTGCCAATCCTCACACCCGAGCTGGGTGCCCAAGAAAAGAGACATTCCAAAGACTTAAAATGCCCAAAAGTACCTGCAAAAACACTGACTAATTTGTTTGTATTGAATCAATGTTACTTTCTCCAGAACAAACAATACCAGTAATAAACTATAAAATAACACTGTTAACACACAGGCACAATTTAATGTTTCAAATTACTTCTTATCTTCCCATCTTCTGAAATCTCATCCATTTATGCTACCAAACCAAGTGTTTTAACTACAAATATTAAGTAAAGAGATTACCAAACGAAGAGAAAAGGAGCAGTGAAACTTAAACTAAACAGCATGAATGGAAATATGAATAACGAAGCTGAGACTGTAATCTTCCCTAACACTGCCTCATTAGCTCAAAAAGTCCAAAATCATCAACTTCATCATGCTCATGCGTGGCAAACTATGTCATCCCTAATTTACCATCCATGCTCATGCATTAAAAAGAGCCAACACAACATTCTACTGAATCTCCAAACAAGGTACAAAAGGGTCAATGTATAATCTGATTGAGACTAGTGTCCATGTTCAACAAATGGGCACATTAATATGGGTGTCATCCCCGTTTTGGTCATCTGGGGGCCCCACTTGTATTGGCTCATAAAAGAGCAAACATGATGTTCTTACTAATTCTCCAGATGAAATGGACAAAACAGTTTATATATGTTTCATCGACCATGTTCACTTATATGGCTGGCTACATGCATAAGGATGGGGTATACATGTATGGAGAACAGTACGCCATCTCTTAGCATTTTCTTAATTGAATCATCTTTACAATTAACATCACAAGGATTTCAAGAATTCATTACTGGGATATTTTTCTCAAAAGGAGTCGTCCGGAAATGATCATCAATGCTGCGAGCCCCTTCCAAGAATCTTCAAAGACAGAGACAAGGGCAAAAAAGTATATTATGAAATAATGATACTCCAAAACCAGTTAGCATATGCAATCCAAAGAACAAATGGAAGGCACTTACTTGCTTGCTACAGAGAACCCATACTGAAGAGACAATGGTAATATCCCAACAGCACTGCACACTAAGACAACATGACATAGAAACACATGATTGAGCATTAACGGAACTTTCTGGAAGAGACCAGCAGATTTGCAGAATCGTAAACAGAATATTACCGCTGTAACGACCACCAACCCAATCCCAGAAGGCGAAGGCATTCAGAGGATCAATTCCAAACTCCTTAACAAGCTGTAAGAATCTACAGGCTTAGAAAACATGCAAATCTCTCCAAAATTAAAACAGGATGCCATACGGAAGTGTTAAACATACAAAATGACTATTACCTTGAGATTAGTACTCACAGCAACCATGTGCTTTGACACTGCATCTATGCTGCAAGTTTTACCAACTTAGGTAGGAATACATAAGCTTTCCAATAAAAATAATAAGTCAAATCATGAGCTTTACCCAAGAGCTGTTGTGATCCAACTCCTAACAGTCCTTGCATTCAGCATTGTTTCAGCTGTTGTGAAAGTTTTTGATACTATCACAACTGAAACATCAAAATAATCTAATATTAGAAACTTCGTGCTATATCATGGAAATATAGCTATAATTGTACTTTTATCGTACGAACCCAAAGTCGTCTCCGGAGAAAGACCATGTAAACTTCGAGAAACATCGATAGGATCCACGTTCGCCAAGCTGCAAATAAAATATTTCAAATTCATGTGTTATGCTATGCAAATTGTGCTCACATAGTGCACTACTGCAGTAGAAATTGCAATATAGAACAAACATGAAAAAGGCCATTTTTTGGGGGAACAATGCAAACATAGCAAATACATTCCATCAAAAATTTTATTGCTCAGTTCAGAAGTATGTACTCACAACCGAAGTTGCCGTCCTTTAGAAAATGAAGCTGCATCAGGTTCTGTTTATTACAACAATAATGAACTTCACCCTTTCTTGATTTCTAAAAATAGGAATTTAAAATTGAAAGGCAGACTATTTTACCTGTTTGGAGAGCTGTATGAACAAAAAGTGGACCTAAAAAACTTCCTCCAATCCCAATAGCTACAACATCAGTCAATGTTTTTCCAGTCGCACCAACCTGGATAAAATGCAGATTTATCAATTTTAATTTTAGAAACTATTTGATGGCGTTAGAAGTTCTTCTAGAAACTTTCTTACCCATGCACCACCCCGCACTTTATCTGAAAATGTATGTATCTTGTCAAGCACTTCCCATACCTCCGGCACAACATTCTTGGAGTCACTTATGATTACAGACTCTCTGCTTGCCCGTAGTGCTACATGAAGCACAGAGCGATCTTCTGTTTTATTGATCTGTAACACTAGGAACAGCTGTTAAATCTGCAAGTCTATGCATAGAGTTACTACTGATGGTTTCAGAGTAGATACAGAAATTCAGCAACCAGACATCAAATGTATATCAAATTGTATTTCCACAAAGCAACTTCAAATTGTGTGCAAAACATAGAAGGAAGAAACTTTAAATTGAAGCATGGTTTCTATGCATTGGTGCATCACTTCACCATGAAAATTGATTACGGCTGATAGTATACAGGGCAATATGCATTTCTAATTTTAGGGTTTCCATTTTAGAATAAAAGCTCTAAGCCAAACATTATTTAAGTTAAAAACAAAAAGAACCATATTTGAAACAACATTTCTTTCCAGACATTGTACGACATAGAAAATGTATTCTCAATTTCTCTAACTATATGGATGATGGTGTGCAATTTCCCACTATACAGAAATATGTATTGAGTACATAATTTTAGTTGGCTCAGATTGCAGAAAAATTGAATGCAGAAATTTCAAATTTTATTTCCCCCAATATCTGGTACATATTTTTAGTCAGCTCAGATGTCAGAAAATTCTGAATGCTGGAATCTAAATTTTTATTTCCACAAATGCTCCTGGGGAAGGAAATACATGTGAATTGACTATATGATTGCTCGAACAGCACATTTAAATGAGAAAAGAAGATGACATTGACCATATCATTACTCAAATAGCACATATAATTGCTCGTGAGGGTGTTTGACCAAAGGCATTTCTGAAAAACTTAGGTTCATTTGAGGAAATAATGAGAAAGCCAGGCATCACAGAGTTTATCCCAAAACATAACTCAAATAAAGCCCACACAATCTGTTTACTTGGATTGCTTTTTACACCTTTCATTGTTCTTTTCATTAGCTGCTTTTCCCCGATACTTCTCTTAGCTTTCCACTTTCAGTTCTTCCTCTATTGTAATTTCTTTTCTCTCAATCTCTATTGTTTTTCTTGATACATTCTCAACGACGGCATTCAGTACATAACTCCAATAGGTAGCCATCATATTTGTAATAAAATTATCTGTTTTGGGGGTTTTAATAACCATTTCACTTTACATACATATCAGAGTTAATATACTAAATAATGAGGGAGTTACAAACCATTGCTAAGAAATTAGATATCTTGTGAACTAGGAACTTTTTTGCTGATCGCATAAGTTATTCCGGAGTATGGACAAAAGGTTTATAAAAAGGAAAGATAAGGATGACAGATAAACTGTTTCTTGTACAATTTTACTCAACAAATCATACAGTTTATAGTAGTGTATTCCACTACATGAAGCATCTTCCACATAAGGAAGTTAGACCAAGAATTCTCATGTATGGCTTACAGTATACTTCATCGATCCCATGTCCAAATTTCTCATAGGAAACCAACACAATTGTGTAAACAAGAAGAGAGACAACCTAGCTAATTCGAAGTCAAGATACAGTAGTATTTCTTAGTGCTAAAACGTAGAAATTCTGACATTATTAATTAGCTTTTAATGTTGAATGACGCGAGTTTGTCCTTTACTCATTTTGATTGTATGATTTCTTAAGATCCAATTCTCTATACATACCATGGTTGGAAACAAGAAAATAAACTATAACCACAGAGTCTCAGACATACATGATCTCCATTGAACATTTTGTTGATCTTCTCCTTAAGGTGAGCAACCTGCATCGGTAGTGAGTGTCAACTCAGATAAATATCTAAATGAAAATTTACAATGTATGGGATAGAAATGAGGATATACCTCTGCTAAATGGAATAGTTTCTTCATAGTCTCTGCAGTCAACCGTTGGCGGGAATAGTCTACCAGAATCCCATCAAAGGACCTTTTGAACACAAATTGTTTGCATTAAATTTTTTTAAAATATGAAAACACAACATAATATATATAAGTGATAAAAAAAAAATTCATAACAAAATATGCTTCATTAGTCAAATTCTGCATACATGACGACCTGAATAGGCTAACAACATTACAATGGCTGTAGCCATGACAACCTATGAAAACCACAAATACTACAGTCTAAGATTATTTCAACCTTGTCACCCAACATTTTTGCCAAAACTTCAAGGCACAAAACTATTACTACTGTTTGCATAGCATGTAATCAATGCATTCACTGGTGCCCTACCTTTTACATCTTTCATAAAATAGTGTGTTACACCTTCCATTTCCAAAGTCTACTCTTTTCTTTGCAGCTTCTACACCAGAATTCCAATGAATCCTCCAAATTTCTTGCATCTTACCAAACTTGGTTCGTAAACATGAACTCCACAATCGATGAACATAATATATATAAGCGATAATTTACATTCATGCAGGATAATTATCATTGTGCCTATCCCTCAGGTCGCATATTATAATTCATGATGTAGCTGATGTACAGATTAGATAGTCTGGAAGGAATAACATATGGTCTGTATAGATCATCTAAAATACTAATCTTTCCTCACTTCAATCAACTCAAAGTTGCAAACTTTTAAGATCCATCTAGCCTACAGATTATCTAGTCCAGAAGTCATAACATAATTTCTGGCAAGTAATCATGATTTTTCCTTCCTTAAATATTCTCAAGTAGTAAAATGTATCGTCTCTGGTTACCTTATCTAGATTACATGAGCAATTGTCACCTTATATTTCCTAAGACCGTTCAAAGTAGCACAAATTATCTTCTGGTTAGCTAGTCTAGAATGCATAAACATACATTATGATAGCAAAAGGAAATAAAAGAAAAATACATACGTTATCATAGATTTGCATCGATCTTCATCAGCAAGCAGTTCACGAAGATGAGTCTTCTGGATTTCCGAGACATGGCTCTGTACATATATACAGCCAAAAACAGACAATTCATCACACACAAGACATAGAAGACAGTTGTCTTGAAATCAATTGGAAACACTGATTCCCGAAGAGGAAACAAAAACAGAAACAAAAACGAAAACAAAGAAAGGAAACAGAGGTTCTGAAAGACAGAGAGAACGAATAGAGAGGTTGGTTATTCACAAAACACTGAGGAAACGAAAACACGGAGAGAGAAAGAAAAGGAAGAGGGGAAGGATGGATAGATAGCTTTTTTCCACTAACCTGGAGATCCGTCCACGCGTTTTGATCGCTGATGAGAGATGCCATAGCTACTCCGCTGTCGGGGAGAAACCTTCGATTTCAGAACGGAGATCACACACAGACACGCACACTCTCTCTCTATCTCTTTCTGAATCTCTCTGAGCGTGTAGGTGTCTGCGTATGTCGCTTGTATGTGGGATATGTACTCATGCAAAGACAGTGAGTGAGAGTGAGAGAGAGAGAGAGAGAGACTGTGAGCGTCATATCATAATATCATATCCCATCTCCAAACTCAATCCAAAATGGCTTGCTTGGATGACATTTGTGTGAAATTTGAATGACCATGCGGAAAAGCAACACATTGGGACCGAACCAACATACCTCGGACACGATCGCCGCGCCCCCCCCCCCCCCCCCCCCATGGCCCAACATGGCCGGGCCCCGACCCCCGGTCACCTCATGCCATTTTCTCAAATGCTTCTCCATATTACGTTCCGCCCAAAATCTAGACCATTGCATATTTTCAAATATATGCCTCGGCATCAAAGGGGTTGCACACATGATCTTGATTGGGTTCCACGATGGGGCAGCTCCCGTGACACACCGTCTCAGCTACTCGATTTTAGGCATGGTTTGGACTACTCGATGTCCCCTCATCACCGTTTATAGCATTCACCGAATGATAAATCCTATAAACTATACGTAGCTCTTTATTGCCTTCACTAATACAGTGATGAACAAACTTGGAAACGGAGAAATATATACTGACGGAGACAAAGTAGATAAAATGGGCATGATTGAGTACATTGGCAAAGGCGAACAAGTCCTTTGTGACTCATTGTGTCATAGTTATATATGCAATATATTTGTTGACTAATATATTAACCTCCATTTTATTTTTTTCACTAGGTTTCGATTCTCTTCATGCATTGTTATATGGAGGCATGCCAATCGTTGGGTTTGTGATGCTCAACGAAAGTGTTAGATCTCAATCAACTTGGTCATATTTGAATTTTGGAAATTGGTAACGTAGACCTATGTTATCAATTGCATTCCTCACGAACAAAGGGATGGCATCCAATTAAACGATTTTCACATGTTATGACCATAATTTTAACCTTAATTGTAAAGATGAAGGGTGAGGATTGAGTTTACCTGCAATCCAACTTTAGAAGGGACACCTATGGTCCAACTATCGTTGTCAAAATGGAGAAGAACAACAATTGAGCAATAGACTACATAGTTGACCTTAAACTACAACAACTTGTTCACCATCAGCCACTCAACACGTTGTAGGTACCGAACGAACTTGGTGTGGACGAATTTCCAAACACGATGTGCAAAGGTGCGAGTGTGTGAAGGCTATACCATGTTCTACACTTAGGTGCTTTGCTGCAATGCGTTGCAACAAAGATGGAAAATTTTTCGGTTCGATGGACTTGCCAAGACCCATGGGTTAGTAACGATGATACAAGGCACTTTGAGAAGTGAACATGTCAACACACACACACACACACACACACACACGTCTAAACTTATCTATTCTTCTTGTTACTAAGATAAAACTATGTATGTAACTTGTAAGTATGTATGTATCATATGTATTACTATTACTTCTATTATGTATTTACACACAAAATTTTTTTGTAAAGAAAAATAATGTGTAAACAGTAATACATAATAAGTAGGTTATATATTATCATGTAAAGAAATCCAACTCTCCCCTTCTTCTTCTTCTTCTTCTTCTTCTCCTCTGTTTCCATTCAGATCGGGCTATGGCGAGGAGCACAGAAGTGGGACCTTGTTCCTCCCTCCTCCTTCGTCTTCTTCTCTATGTCTCTGTCTTCCTCTTCTCCTCTCTGTGTATGGATCCAGTTCTCTGTAACAATTCCAAGAACAGAGACAAGGTGTCAGAGCTTCTAAAACGACAGGCCAGATCCCCCGATGGAGTGATCCGGTTCGATGACTCGAGCGTCCGGGAATTCGTAGTGGAAGAGAATACGAATCGTCGCGGCTTCGCATTAGTCATCTTCTTCGATGCGGCCCAACTCAGAGAGAACTCGGAACTAAAACTGGAACACCTCCGACGCGAATTTGGACTCCTCTCATCGTCCTATATCCACAACAGCAATGCAGAAGAAGGTACCTCCACCAGCTCCTCTAAACTCTTCTTTGTAGATCTCGAATTTAAACAATCCCAACAAAGCTTCGCCCTTTTCGGAGTCTCTTCTTTGCCACGGATATCTGTACTTTTGCCCGGTGTCGCACTAAAAGATGCCGATCCCATGGATCAAAGTGACATTGCCCGTGCCGCCGAAGGTATGGCTGCCTTTGTTGAATCTCGAACAAAGATCAAAGTTGGTCCCATTAAAAGGCCTCCCCCCATCAATAAAAAGCAACTCTTTCTCCTCATAGCCGGCCTCCTTGCAGTGACTCCTTTTGCCATCAAACAACTTTTGGCGGGTAACACGCCTGCCCATAACCCTAAAGTTTGGGCTGCTTTTGCACTCTTTGTGTACTTTTACAGTGTCTCTGGTGGCATGCACAACATCATTAGGGGTATGCCACTCTTCATGGCCGATAGGAACAATCCAGGAAAGCTCGTGTTCTTTTACCAGGCATCCGGTACTCAACTGGGTGCTGAAGGCTTTGTTGTTGGCTCCCTTTATATGGTGCTTGGATTGATGATGGGTTTCGTTACTCATTTCCTTGTAATGATCAAGAACACCACAACGCAGCGTGTCTTCATGTTGATATGCATGATGGTTGGCTTCCTTGCCGTCCAGAGAGTCATATACCTGGATAATTGGAAAACTGGATATCGTGTCCATGGCTATTGGCCCAATCGATGGCGGTAAATAGAATTGCATTAGTTTTTATGTGCAATGTTGAAGCACTGGTCAAAATTTTACTAAAACTCACACATACAATGCAAGTGGATTTATTGTATTGCTTGCGACTTAGTTTTTTTGTTGTTGTGTCGATTGAGTCAGCAATGAAGTTTCCAACAAAATTAAGAAGTGTTCATTATTTGTAGCATCTTGCATTGAGGTCGTAGCCAATTTTGTTTTGTTTGCTCATTCTTTAGACTTTTCTTTTGTTTGTTCGACTATTAAAGAGGCATAATCAAAGCAATGTTCAATACATTCTCTACTATTGTGATTGTTAGTGTGCCTTGCATCAGATGAATGTGAGACATGATATGAAATTGTCAATTTTTTTTCAATGTTGTGATCGTAAAACATATTCATGCTTTGCAATATATGCACTGCATGTATAAATATTGTAAATAGTTCTGAAGCGGATTGCAGTTGCCTGAGGCATGAATATATGCTGAGCATTTATAGCAGTATTATATCAGAATTCATACTCCTGTAGCAATGTAAACTATAAGGTAACCTTCCAGGGTTGTGCCATCAAATCTGAGATTAATGGAAGAATCATCAAAGAGTCACCAACTTGAAAGAGTAAGTTGTGTCATGATATAGGAAGCAGAGTTTGACTTTCATGGAGTTGGGCCTGATTTTTCATGCTTAAATTTAGTGATTGGATTTTTTTTTCACTGCATTTATCGTATTTATGAGATAAGTCTAAAAATATGAGCCATACACCATGTACATTGTTATAAAAATTAACAACTTCACAACTTGTGACATTTTGAATTATTATTTCAAAATCACATTTGATCAAGGTTGAAGGCTCTATGACATTGACTACAACTGGATTGGTGATGGTTTCTTTGTGAAGGAAGCATCATTAGCATGCATTGAGGAAATTTGTAGAAGTTTCTATATATTATTTGAAGGAAATATGTTGCAGAAGTACAAACTTGTATTCATGGATTGGTTTAATGCAAAGAATGTTTCCATTCATACGGGAAACATGGTTCATATCCTCATGGATCAATGTGTCACACAAATGCTCGTTGCTCTTGATGATGAATGTTGAACATAAAACACAAGCGTAGATTCTTATGACAAAATTCCCAACAATTTCATTGCTCTAAAGGTTTTATTCATATGTTGGAAGGTGGAGAGTTGAATGGGTATGTTCCTTGTTGTAGAGAAAGCTGGATAGAGGAAGCTCCAAAAGTTGGGTATAAAGTACTCTTACATGTGGCATCTAGAGCACATTTGCCTCCAATATGATGACCAAGTTGAGTCGTAATTCAAACATATGATTTGCATTTTTAAATCTAGTCATGTAAAGTTGCTATAGGTCTATTTTTATTAAATATTATGATAAATAGCATTATATCAATATGTTGTGTAAGAATTAAGACTAATAAGTTACAATTTGCGGTCTTGATGGGGACAACTTGGATTTAGACATCATGATGTCATTGATAGTGATTTCAAGCCATTCATGAAGCATATAAGACAATGTACAAACACAATATGGCTCTTTAGGTCAAGCAAAATAGGAAACAATATTAAAAATATATGACAATGTTTGGATATGACAATGCAATATACGAGCCCCATGAGATGACATACCCATGCATCACCCAAGTCCCATACTATTCACTGAGACGGGAGATGCCCAAAACATTATATATAACAAATGTAAATGCAAATGATAGATGATAAAGAGTCAATACTAATAAGAATAATTGAAAACTCAACTTGATCTTAGCTACATCATTTGTCCTTAGGCATGTTGCTACTAGTCATCTATCCAGATTTACTAGTTTTGATCCATAGTGTTTAGTTGTGCGTTATGCACACGCAATTGTGTTTTGCATCACCCAAACAATGAAAGCCATGCTTTGCATTCTAAAATACTTTTGATTCTATGTTTTAGAGATGGACTAAATAGAACTATTCCTTTGAATAATATGTGGACATAATTTTCATAATTGTGCTCTAGGCTTAAAATGAAATATTGGTCCTACAAAAGAATGAAAGAAAATGCTTGGATGGAGACTTCCAAAAAACACAAACAATACCTTTGATCCTCAACCTATATTTGATTGCCAATGTCCTCCCATTTTGAACACCAAGCACCATGGACATGGAGCCCTTCAAATTATCTGAATGCACGTTGTCCATAATTTTGAAAAGATTGCACTAAACAAGCAAAGCAATGTGATCGCCATGTGTGGATGTATCTTTTACGAAGCAAATGTCTTTACAATAGCAACAACAAATTGAAGAATGTTGGCACAAGAAGAAGGTTTGGACGTGTGTGGATAACAAGCATACACACAATGTAGTCTCGGTGTTTGAAGGATCCAATGTGGATCATCCTAGTGAGCATTGGGCATTGGTGACCATACTTCTCGACATGATCATATGGCCGCCCTTGTGCTTTCGAAGACTCCTTGGCAGTGGCCGGCTTAGTTCGTTATAGAAACAAGCCACGTGGAATAAGAGCATGTGGGACAAAGAATGTCCGGACAAAAAGGATCTTTATTCAAGGACACAGAACTGGGTCTCTATCTCTCTCTTATATGTGCCGAAAACCAGAGTCTTTAATCTCCTTTTATCTTATTTACTTAGAAATATTTATTTATTTTGATTTGTTGTTCTCAAAGACCAGACAAGACTTGCGATGTAATCTCTTGTTTGGTCTTTCTTATAGGCCATTTTGGCCTCTTAAAAGACGTTAATATATGTTTCTTTCTTTCTTTCTTTCATTCTCTCTCTCTAGGATTCTCTTTTGACTCTTGCCTCTTGTTTCTATATCTAAGAATAGGATTGTGAACAGGTCAATTTTTTCAATTTGTGCATTTGATTTCTTACCTGTTTCTTCTTTTTGGATAAGCAGAAATATATTGGCCTACCATACCATTCAATTTACTGCTGTTTTCTCAACCAAGGGTTAATAATAACATACATATTTGGGCATCTGATACCATTACCCTTTTAAATTCATATACATATAAATATTTGACCTTATATGCATCAAAATCAGAGTTAAAAATGATCAGACCTTTAATTTCTCTACTTGGGTTTGTCATATGATTTGTGGATTCTGATCAATGCCTCTAATATGCATCAAGATAAGAGACAGGAAGTAGGAAAACAGAGAGACAAAGGCCAAAATTGAGTCAAATAAGCGTAAAACAGAGTTCAAAGAGGGAAAAACAGAGACAAAAAGAAGGGTTATGCAAAACAATGGAGTCTATGAGGTTGAAAATTCCTCCTCCTACAGATGGATCAATGGCAAGCAGAGATGTGGTAGAGGTTCTGCACACGCCCCGGAGAGGGCACCCGACCCGAAGGTCTCTCTCGAACAAAAGGATGGAAAAGAGTGATTTACCCCCTGATGCTGACAACACTACCAGATTGGCTACTGTAGATGACAGTGCATCTTTGACCCAGAATATTTTTGGCAGGACTTGGTTTGTTTTGTGTGGGTTCCAGAATTGTACCCGGCCGGTGATTTTCTCAATGTTTGCTTTGGGCATCGTTGTCATCTTTGCCCTTAGAATGATGTTTGTCGTGTGGCTCACATTGCCATCCGAACCCAAGAGTATTTTGGATTCCATGGTATGTAAGCTGTTTGCCAGATTGCATTTCTCATCATATATGGTGCTTTACTTAATCAAGAACCTTCGATGACATTCTTAGATGTGATCATATACCATGTTTCTGTCTGAAATTTCTCATCATATGGTGTTTTGGACTAACATATTGTTCCTTTGTTGTGATTGTACCCCTAATCGTTAGAGTTCATATTCATCATATGATGTGTTCTGTAGCTAGCAGTGCTCGTATAATGTTTTGGATGAAACACATGCTACTAATTTTAGCATGGTCTATGTTGTGATCATATGCATAATTAAGGCTATAGTAGTCACATAAAAAGCAGATGTCAGATTCCATGGGATGTTGTTACCCTATGGCTACCTTGCACCTTTTCATCATGGAGTTTTTGACTAACCCATGAACTAGAATCTCATTCTTTGTTGTGATTGTGTACCATATAGGGATTTGGAACTAGCCGAATTCATAGAGGGTTTTGGACTAAATCGGCAGCAAGGATTGCTAGCATGGTCTTTGTTAATATAATATAACTGCATCTGTATCATTGCTATCTAAACCTAATGTCTAAATAATGGCTATTGGGGCTAGCCTAGTTTGAATGTAGTTAACCTAGGGTTTATATCGTGACCATAACTATCCAGATTGAGTCTGAGTAAATGCCATTCACTAACATATGTGCTTACAATACTTAATTAACCTGCATGACCTTTATTCTTTCATCATCTTGATGTTGTAGGTTTTGATTGGGACTGATAATGACGGTACTTGGGCTATGAGGAACATGTTCACATCTATGGATGGGGCTAGCTCTTTCCTCCTAATGAGATCAACTCAGGAGGTAGTGTTACTAATCAAAACTCATGTTACCGAAGAAGATATGCAACATTGCATAATAGAATTGGAGCAACATTGTTACCCTTTTTTTTTTTATGTAGATTGATTCTTCTACAGAAGAGAGAGAGAGAGAACTTTGGGGAAGGCCAGATAGTGAAGGTCTTCAGCAATGTATTGAACGATCCAAAACCCACAAAGGTAATTGATAGTGTGGTTAGCTCTACTTCTCCGTGACAATGCCTTCAAATCTTATTACTTCAACATGTTTCAATGGTAGATCCGAAACCTACCCCAAACGGGTATATCATGGTTAATGCCAATGGTGGCTTGAATCAAATGCGCAATGGGGTAAATTTTATTAGGCCCTCTTATTTTTTCTGACAATGCATTTTGGGCACACTGAATCGGGATTTTTGACTCTCCCATGTCCTTTATATAGATTTGTGATATGGTGGCTATTGCAAGGATCATGAATGCTGCCCTTGTGATACCATCGTTGGATCATAGCTCATTTTGGGCAGATCCGAGGTATGTTATTAGGTCTTCACCCCCCTTATATACACACTCGTGCACACACACCCACATCCACACACACATCTTAATCCTTTTTAGGGATTGGGTTTTCATGGTATGGATTGACATTGCAAACATTTCCACATCGCAGTGAGTTCAAGGACATTTATGATGTGCAACATTTTATGAAGGAATTGGAAAGAGATGTCCACATTGTTGAGGAGCTTCCACTATCTTTGAGGAAGGTAGAGCCTATTTCTAAGGCACCCGTATCATGGTCGAAGGTATGGTCCTTGGTTTCCTATTCTCGTTTCATGGTTAAAATGTTTTGTGGAGCCAGTCTACCCTAATATGTTTGTTAAACATATACAGGCGTCTTATTACAAAGATGAAGTTCTTCTCCTGCTTAAGAAACACAAGGTTCTATATTTCACACATTCTGACTCTAGATTGGCAAATAATGACCTACCGAATCACATCCAGAAGCTTCGTTGCCGGACTTGCTACAAAGCTCTCAAGTATCGGGATTCTATTCTAAATCTAGGGGCAACTTTAGTTGAGAGAATGAAGCAAGACAAGCATTATATTGCGTTGCATCTCAGGTATATATATCCTTATTACTGTAATCTGTGATTTCATTCAGGAACATTTCTCGCAGTGATCACTTTCTTAGGCTTAAGATATTGTGACTGTAGAAAGAGTTGATACCATGGAATTGTTCTCAAGTATGTCTACCAATAATGTTTTCCTTGTTGGCGTAATGAGCTTTATGCCTTGCCTTGACATGGGTCTAATGTGGACTCCATGTGTATGACAAAGGGGTTCTCTTTTCGTTTTTGAAAATTAAAGTGTATTTTGGGGTTTTTGAACTTGATTGAAATATAATGATTACATTGATATGCCCATTTGTTGGATACCTCTAATTCTCTTGCTCACACATACCCACGACTCTATCAGCATAGCTCAAAGGTCTTCATTCCTTGAGTCTAATATTTTCTGGGATTTAATGGTCACAGATATGAGAAGGACATGATTGCTTTCACTGGATGTACACACGGGTTAGCTCCAGATGAAGTCGAGGAACTACAGAAAATGCGATATGATGTGAAACACTGGAAGGAAAAGGAGATCGACAGTGAAGGGCGACGCAAAGAAGGAGGGTGTCCATTGACACCTCGTGAAACATCACTTCTTCTTAAAGGGATGGGATACCCTTCTTCTACCCGGATTTACATTGCGGCAGGTGCAATCTATGGAAATGGAAGCATGGAAGCCTTGACAAAAGAGTTTCCAAATGTGTTTACACATTCTACTCTGGCTAGACAAGAGGAGTTGGAGCCATTTCTTAAGTATCAAAACCAAATGGCAGCATTGGATCATATTGTAGCTCTTGAGAGTGATGTGTTTGTGTATACTTACGATGGCAACATGGCGAAGGCCGTTCAAGGTCAACGGCGATTTGAGGGTTTCCGTAAAACCATCAGCCCAGACAGGTAATAAACAGTGATATGAGGATGGAAATTTTCGTGATTCTATCACGAGTTTGTGGAATGACAACTTGATTCCAGCCACTTTTTTTCTCATCTACAAATTCAAAGGGTTTCAAAGGAAGATTAAGAAGTTATAATAGCCTTGAAACTGCATTTAAACATATATCTTGTATATTTCCAAAATATTCATGTCTTCCAACACCGTGAAACAACTGTCATCACCATGACCTCAATGACATTGTCTTGGAAACAACATTTTTATCTTACTCAAAACCATGCTTCCATCCACATGGAAGCATCTAAAAATCCTAGCCTATTTTTAGCCTATTTTTGTTGCAGAAAATAACTTATTTGCTATCTCTTCCAGGGCACAATTGATTTGTTGCATTCATGTTTTTAGCCTTTGTTGCCGTAGAAAATAACTTATTTGCTATCTCTTCCAGGGCACAATTAATTTCCTTGATTGATGATCTTGATTCGGGAGAGTTGTCATGGGAAACATTTGAAGAAGAGGTAAAGAAGGTACATCGATACAAAATCGGAGGTCCGTACGATAGAGAATTTGGAGAGATTCCGAAACTCGAGGAGTATTTCTATGCTAATCCGACCCCAGATTGTATTTGCCGAGATAAGCAACAACAAAACAGAAGATTGCTCAAGGGCAGGATATAAAGTTTTGGAAGCTTAAGCTTAGAAGGAAAAAAATCTTGAAGTGGTCTCTGAATGAATTGTTTGGTAGACCATGTACATATACGATGCTTGACAAAGCAAGCATATCGTTATTTGTCAATATACCTTCATTGATCACTTTAAGTGCATTTTGTGATAAAAGAAATGTAGCATCCTCTCCATAATAGAGTTATACCTTGATGCTCATTCCAAATTGAGCACCTTATAATATGTGATTATCAGTCTTATTGCTATATTGTTACGAGAGTCATTTATTTGTAGTATATATGCTTTGCACTTCTTACAATCAAGAAGAAAGCCCTACCATGGGTGCCATCACTAATTTGAGATAAATAGATTAATTTGATGCTCATTTGAAGCAAAGCCTCACAGAAATAGATAAATTTGAGATGTTTTCTCGAGCCCTAGTGAAACTAATTGAGAACATCTCTTTTCAAGCTTGTGCGATATACTTTGAGTTTCATCTCATTGAATGCAAATACAAGCTTTGCTGAAATTAATGAAATTTATCGTCACCAATCCATCAAGGCCAAAGTCGACTATTGTGCAAGTGAATGGGAAAGAGACATCCACAAAGTTCAATAATAAGGTGGTAGTTCACCCATGAAGTCAGTGGATAAACGTGGATGTTGGCTTGCAAGGGTTTCAAGTCCTATGTAGTTTACAATCACATTGTGTCCATTTGTTTGAGATCTTGTGGTTTATGTCCAACTTGGTTTAAAAGATGGAGAGTCAAGGATCTATCTACACGTGATGCTACGAAGTATGTGATAATCAAGGATAGATTCTAAAATGTCACTGTTGTAATATTAGATTGTAAATCTTAACCCTCAATGTTGCCATGAATACAAGGCAAGGTGAAAGGGCAAGGATGTATCCGAAGTTGTAACAAGAATGTGAAGGTAGCTGTACCGGAATGTGTGGCTGGATCATCTCCTTTTCATGGAGAGTTAATGCTTTTTCGGCTTTGTGAATTGGGATATAACTACTACCTGAGTGAGCCTTGACTCTCAAAGAGCCATTTGACTTCTTCGAAATTGCTTACACAAGTTAGGTTTGAGCTTATATACTCAAGCCCCAAATAGAGGATGTGTTCACACTACGGATACAAAGTGGAAGGACTCGGCCTTTTATGCCAACAAACATATGGTTTATAAACAATGAAAATTGGGATGGTCTATGTGTTGGAAATAGACCCAATTATTTGTGAATATATATATAAAGCTTTGTAACCGCTTTCCTTCAATCTTATGTCATATGCATATTAAAGGTTTTTTATTGTCTTCCTTCTCATCTCATAAATGCCCCACCTTTATATGTGTGATAAACTACAATTGAACATGGTTATGCATGGTATGGGGTGTGCTCATGATATGTCCATACCTTAACCATCTATGGAACTTGGCTTGAGGGATTAAAGTTTGGGCAAAAGGTACTACTCCAGCCTTTCACATGATATATCCTATTAATCAACAATGCCTACTAGGTAATTATATTGTTAACGAGATCAGACCAGCCCTAAACACATTATGTTGCTTAAAGAGACCAATCCTAAAACATTGTTAATAGATTTTCATGTACAACTTTTATAACATAGCAGAAGGAATTGTACATCAAAAAATTCTACAATACAATTTCAGCTTTAAGTCACAATCGCACACATCTTCTTTTAATGACTTGATTAACTTTAACCTTGGGTACATAACGTGGCAACAAAAGTGGGCCACACAATATCATTGCCCTTACTTTATTGATACGAAAGTAAGCACAAAGACGACTTTGCTAGCATATTCATTAGCTATAAAACCATAATGTCAACATTGGATATTAAATGATCGAACAATGAGTCATGACTAATGTCAAGTTGTATATGCTTTGGAATATTGTTTGATATCTCATGTCATTGTCATACTTCTTCTCCTTGCAATATGTTTGTTTAATGGAAGATGACATTAACAAACACCAATGAACTTTAATATATTATAATTTAATGGTTTTTCCAGTCCACTTGTTTCGCTAATGGTACCGAATTGTAGATGATTCATATCATGAAACATTTATAGATGATTCATTTTTTTTCAATAGAATCAAAGATAACCGCGGATTTCTAGTAACTAACTAGATGTTAATAATTACACTTCCCATACCCCCCCGCCTAACTGTCACTATGATGAAACCCTAACTGTCACTATGGCGGGTCAGGATGGAGTCCAAGTTGGTCTCTCCCAGTTCTGGAGCGACTCCTCCAAGCTAGATTTGCTTCTTTCCATGATTTTGGAAGCAACCATGTATATTCAGCTTCCATGGAAGATGTCGGAATGCATTAGTATTGGATTTTGGATCTATAATGTATATTCAGCTTCCATGGAAGCTGTCGGAATGCATTATTATTGGAATTTGGATCTATAAGAAATAGCTACTCCCCAATTATATCGAAAGATATGACGGAAAGTGGATAATTTTTCTGACTGTTGGCGCACCTAATGTAGTCAATATCAGTGAAGCCTGTGAGATAAGGGTCAGATGTTCCAGACAAGTCCGAAAGTCCAAATGTAAGTACTAGATCCTTTATGCCAACGAGATACTTGAAAATTTGTTTGACAACTACCCAGTGTGTGCGGCCCAGATTCTACATAATTCTATTGACAACACCAACTGCATGGGTTATGTTGGGGTCGAGTTGCGGCCATTGCGGACATGAGAGATCCGACAACAGAAGTTTAAGGTATTGATTGCATCTTGAACTTTTCGGATTTTGTAGTTAGGCAATTAACCTTGGAAATATTCACATTGAGAGGAAGAGGAGTTGTTGCGGGTTTTGCTTTGTCTGAATCGTGCCAAAATCTAATGAATGTAGTTGGATTATGGCAATGTAAGTTGTCGAGTGGTTTGATTGCGGGCGATCCTCATGCCTAGAGAATATGTCAATCAGGACCTAGGTCCTTCATCACAAATTTGGACTAAAGTTTTTGATAAAGATAAGAAATAGTTGCCTTGTTACTTCTAGAAATCAACGTATCATCATCAACGTTGAGGATGAAGAATACATACATGCCGTCGGATTGTGTCCCGAAGTAGAGGCAATGATCCTCCTCCCTCGTTTTGTGCCGTGGTGATTTGATGAAGTTATCAAACTTCTGATACCATTGTTAGGGTGCCTGTCTTAATCCATACAAACTTTTCTTTAGTAGGCAAACCAACTCTTCCTTAGCTTTCTATAAGAATCCTTAAGGTTGCTTCATGTAAATTTCTTATTGAAGATCAACAAGTATGAAGACTGTCTTGGTGTCCATCTGAAATAGCTCCAAATGTTTGACAACTAGGACTCTGAGTAGGAAGTAAAGGTTGTTATTTTGAACACTAGAGATACGATTTTGTTGATATCAACTCCTTCCTATTCTCAGAATCCTTGGCAATGAGTTGGGCTTTGTATTTGGGAGTGTTGGAATTTGTTGTATGCTTCAGCAGAAAGAACCATTTTTGTAGAATGGTCTATCGAGAAGGGGGGTAAAGGAACTAAATCCCAATCCTATTTTTTGTGTATAGATGCCATCTCAGATTGCAAGTTGGATTGCCACTTTGTAGAGTTTGGAGATGCCAAACCTTCTTTGTAAGTTTCTAGCTCATTGGAATCTGTAGAAATGAGGAAATTTTGAGAACTAATGGAGAAGGAGGTCGGAGGTGGGTTATCGAAGGTGCCGAAATGTGACCTGAGTATGATTAATATCTCCGAAATAACAAATTTATCAGATTCGGATGCATGGGTGAAGTTTTCCTGCTGGGTCTTATATAATCCTAAATTTTGATGATCACTTACATTCAAATGACACATTTATATATATAGTGCATCCGCCCCAAAAATAGGATCTTGATTAGATTCAATATTCTTTCCATAGTTTGCATATATTGTGGAGTAGTAGGCAAGAATCCATGTTTCCACACCATGCATCAAAAGTGACATGACATTAGAAACATTCGGAGGTTGTCAAGATGCCAAAGACGGTAGAGTTTGGATGTCAGGACTCAAGCCTTTTTGTGGCGTGTGAGTTCTTTGGCTATTGTTGCTGAGTATATATTGGAGCACATCGAGTGTGAAAGGTGCAATCGGATTATGGCTTTGTCCAATCAATCCGGCTATTTCCAATCGAGGTCGGGGGTTTCACTGTTTGCTCTAAGGATTCACTTAGTCCTCTAATGATAAGGACGTCCTAAATTTAATCCTTCAATAGAGGGAAGTTGTGCCATTGAATTTGCAAATCATTAGTGATATGATTCAGACATTTTTGTAAGATTTTGTTGTTGGAGATGAGACGTGATTTGACTGAAATCAGATAGGAGAGAGAGGTATGAGAGAAGTTAGGATTCCAACAAGCTAGAAAAGTTAGAAAAAGTTGGATAGGGATGTAGAAGGAAAGAAGTGGGGCAAGCTCACAGGGAGAGATTATCTAAGAAAAGGGAATTAAATATCTCACAGGAGAGCCCTTTGGTATCCAACGGAATCCACTGTCTGGACACCAAGTAGGGGTAAGACCTTCCCAAAACCCAAACTCCCACTGATTTATGCCAATTAATAATAGCGCCTGAAGCATCACAGAAATCATGGATCACATTTTGCACATTACAGAGATTTCTGTCTTATCTCCTACAATATATAATGTTGTGTCATCGGCAAATTCACAGTCTAACACAGCCTCCTCCACACTTGGCCACTGTATACCCTTAATAGATAACTTGTTCTTATGCAAGAATGCACTAAAGGCTTCTCCCACAAATAGAAATAAATATGGAGCC
This sequence comes from Azolla caroliniana, assembly GCF_043228905.1. Lineage (NCBI taxonomy): Eukaryota > Viridiplantae > Streptophyta > Polypodiopsida > Salviniales > Salviniaceae > Azolla > Azolla caroliniana. The sequence continues at coordinate 41,624 of NW_028230523.1, read as the reverse complement.
AAAGGGCATCCTTGTCTCTCACCTATCTAGTAACCATTGGACATTTTTCACGTGTTTCCATTACTTTTATCATGTTCTAAAAATACTAGTTAAGGTTAACACCATTCTCGTGGATCTCACATTGATAGGTATGGTCAAGCGCGTCACTATTTGATACAGAAACATTAAATAGTGAAAGCCCGTGAATATATGGCTTGGATGGCCCTAAAGTGGTTTGGGGAATCTCAGATGATCATGGCCGTCCACATAATTATATTTACATTACATATACTAAAAAATCGAAAAGTAAAATAGAGAAATATAAAAAAGAAAAACCAAAATTTTAAAAGAAAAAGAAAAAGAAAAAGAAGAAGAGGGAGGGAAAAGCCCTTTTCAAGGAAAATTTGAAATCTCTTTCTTTCCCCCTCCCCCTCTCCTCTACTCCCTCTTGCTTCTCTTTCTCTCCAACTCATGAAATATGTAGTCTTTTCCTCAATGCTTTAAATCTTCAGATATGCCCAATATTGAAGGAGAATAGTAAGGAGCTAAAGTTTATGAATACATGAGACCTTAGTGTCTCTCTTCATCTTGAGGAAGGTAATGATGCTTAGAAATAAATGGATTTGATTGGTGGATATCTATGCAATCTCTTATACCTACTTAAGCACTATAAAGTGGAATATAATCACTTGGAATGCAACTTATTTACGAAATGTACATAATCTCCACGTGTAGAAGAGCCATAAACCTCTTCAATATATTTTGCAAACTTATTCGTGTTGATATTGTAGAAGGTATGCTTCAAAGGAAAGAATTAGTTGGAAATGCATTGATCTTGGTTGGCACCATGGGATGAATCATCAAATGATGGCAAAGGATATAAGTTACACACACACACACACACACACACACACACACACACACACACACACACACACACACACACACACACACACACACACACACACACAGAGCATAGCAATACATTACTACATTAAAAGATGCCATAGAAAAATTAGAAGATGCTCCTTCGTTTACCAATAAAAGCATCTAAGTTCTCCCCATAATCATAGGTCTATATTACAAAACAATGGCACATAGAATTGTGAACAATTATGCATATTATCAATATAGCTTTACAAAAGTGTTCAACAAATTTATATCTAACCTACTTCTGATGCCTTTATCAACCTTAAAATAGATTGTGCAAATCCTTATGACAATGTACCCCATGAAACCACATTGTGTTTTGTCAGCTGAAAAAATACTTTTCTGCCTCTAATGTTTTCACACTTTGGATGCATTTCAAACTAGCATTTTGTATCACTCAATCTTTATTGAACCCGTCACTAATTGTTAATTCATGTAACATCAGGTTGTGCATAATATATCCTACAATACTATATCTTTCAAAATGGAAATTCATATGATTATAGAGTTGGAAGAATAGAAAAACCCCAACAAAATTGCTAATTCAAATTTCCTTCGTGCTGATTCAACAGAATTCAAAGAACATATATTACACTTTTTTGAAAAACACCATAATCAATCAAGAGACACACATAATCAAATGGAATGCAAGTTTTCTCAAGAATCATATATTCAAAAAAGATATATTGTTCAAGTATAATTTTTACACATGTCGAAAGGTGAAGATAGAATGTTCCAACACTATTTATTATTGTGCACAATCGTACATAGGTTAGTCCAATATCAAATGAGAAGAATCTTGACCACAATAGTTGCAAAAAGGCATCATCCTCTTCTCATGTCCATGGACCCTACAAAAGGTACCAAACAAGGTTACCATTAAACAATGATCAAATATGAATATAGGAATGAGTAAAAACATGGATTTAGGAATGAGAATCAAACCTGGCAAATTGAATTACACCAAAGTCTGAACAAATCTGTTTAAACTTAAAACAATGAATCTATGTAGCAATAATTCTAACTTTTGAGGCATAAATATTAGGGATAGCTACTCCTTCGTTATTTATTATTGTGAACCATCGTTCGCCCACAACATCTAAGTAATGAACATCAATAGTTGTAGCACTTGTTATGCACTCTACCCCATCATCAATTAATATACGTTGGCCCTTCAAAGTTTTGATAGCAATCAAAATATCACTATGCTTATGATTTAAGGGCAACATGCTATCACAATGATTGCAATGTGATGTTTGGTTTTTACCCAATATTAGTACAAAAGAATTACAATACATACATCAAATCTTGGTACGTCTCAATAGAGACAAAGAGGAGGCACGTTCAAAATCTCCCCCAAAAGTTTTCTCTCTCCTTTTTTTGTACTTTTAATTTTTTTATATTCTTACTTTTTCTTTAGATAAACAATATTGGACGACCTTGATCCTCTAGGAATCCTGAGACGACTTCAAGGCCGTCCGAGCCCTAGATTCACGAATCACAACCTTTCACTATCAAATAATGACAAGGGTATGGTCAATGTTTACAAATGACAAGTACTTTTTCTTGTGTACACATGCAGAAGAAATGATCACATCCATATTATACATGTGACAACAAATATTAGCCTTGAGCAATGAAGGCTATATATGATATGACTTTTTCTTTTTTTCTTTTTTTTTTTTCCAAAAAAAAACTCCTTCCATTAGTTATAAAATTTTACAAATGAGACGATTATGTACAAATCCCTAAAGGGACGCGATAGTTCCATCTAATGTGGAAGCCCATTGACTCAAGAAAGGGAGAGGACGACCATTGTTGGATGAAGGCTATGCGTTGTCTTTCAACTCCCTCGGAGCCACCTTTAAGGCCATCATATTGGCTCTTCAGAGTGGCTACAATTTCACTCCATATCTCTTGCAGTAACCTTGTTGGATGGGTGATTTGGTTGGAGAAGACTCTCCTACATCGTTGTTTCCATAAAATCCAAAGGGTTATTGGGCTGACCAATTCCAACACCTCTTGAGATTTGTCATTAAGAGGAATAGAGTGGATATTGCAGCTGGAGGAGAAAAGGACCTCTTGTGCTTTTATCACCAAAGTCATCCCCTCCTCCTGATGCTCGTATCGGCCAATTGCAGTCTGCCATGATAGCCAACATATATTTCCCCACTTGATTGAACCTTGCACCTGGCATAATTGCAACAAGCGGCCAACCCCCCGCCATATTCTATGGGACGTTGGGCAGTCCCACAGAGCGTGTCGTATGGATTCTACTACATGTGGGCACTCTACACAATTAGGAGAGCTAAGGTTCCCACGTTGCCATGCTCCCACCGGTAGGGACTTATGTATTAACAACCATTGGAAAGTGGTAATTTGCCTCGCGTGTTGTTGCTTCTAGATTTTCTGCCAAAACTTGGTGATTATTGCAGAGGGAACTTGAAATGTGTGCCAGACCTTCGCAGCAGCTGGTTCTCGGGCGGCTTCAGCAGCTAGAATGTGGCGACCCAATCTAGTTGTGAATTGGAAGAAAGGGATGGGTTTGCTTCCTTGCTCCGCGTAGGGATCACGCCATGTCCATTGCAAAGGGTCCCAACTGACCTTACGTAGCCATGTGTTTTCATGAGTACATATATGCCAATCGGGTTGTACTTTGATCGGATCAGGATCTACAATCCATTTATGACCAGTGTACGCGAGTACTCGAATGGTGTTATTCTGTGTGGGTGTCTCAGTGTCTCGCAATTCATGGCCTTCGAGCCTGTCTGGTGATCCCCTACCTCTCGGGATCAGAGAGCCCTCCTCCTCGTGGCCTATCCATTTCTCCATTGTCGTCCTTTGAGTAGCAGATTCCCTAATCAGTAGCGCGTTAATGATTTCAGATTTCATAGTCCATCCGCCCCTAATTCCATGGAGTATGTTCGCTTGATCTTGTAGTGGCATTGACATAAACCGTCGCCAACATTCTATACTTTTGCCTAGACCTTCTGCAATGTATCCCCATGACAACCCCTTACGTGATCCCAGTAGTTGATTAGATTCATCCTTTAGACATGGGTTCCATAGGATCCGTTGACTGAGCCAGGCAGGTTCGGATCTCGGTTGATCACACTGGAGCCCTCGATGAATGTCACACCATGCCTTCCACATGGATGCACTGAATCTGTCCTCCAAATGGCGGGAGAAACTAGGTTTGAGATCCATGTTTAGAATCCATCCCGTTTGGGGGGCCCAATTGACCCCTTTTCGTGGCCTAAAGTAAGCGAAACGTAACCTCAGTAGCATTTTCCAACAATCATTTCCTGGTTGGAGTCCTCGCACCACAAATTTGGCAAGTAGGGCTTTCGATTGTAAAAGGGGATCAATAAGACCCAATCCCCCTCTCGACTTAGGCGTTGTGAGTATAGGCCACGCCACCTTGGCGTGAGCTACATGGTCTTCCTTACTAGACCAAATGTAGTTGCGGACCAGTCGTTGAATCTGATGTATACTTGGAGATTGTCCAGCATGATAGACTGTACCATGCTGTTGTGAGGAGTACCTAATTTGCCACTATGATGCGACCTGATAGCGACAATTTTTTAGAGCTCCAATGTATCAACTTTTGTCGAATGGAAAGGATAACGGGTGCAATCATAGTCTCCGGCGGTATGTTGAAGCCAATTTGGAAGCCCGAATTTTTGGTGCTTGCTCCTTGATTGATCCACTTGAAAGCGGGGTGTGGGTGCCACGCTAGATGTGTTTCCTGAGAGAGTCATATTGCATAGGATTTGTGCCAATTGATCATGGCGTTGGATCGCTTGCAAAATAAAACTAGCCCACTTTCTAGCTTTTGGAGGTTTTCCCAAAATGAGAAGAGGTTGTCTAGGATGCTCCGATTTCTAACGAAACCTGTCTGTGACGGATGAATGAGTTGAGGGAGAAGTGGAGTTAAACGGCGTGCCACGATTTTTGCGAGCAACTTATAGACAGTATTGAGAAGAGTAATGGGCCGCCACTTGTGAATGTCGTTGGCATTCCCACCACTTTTAGGAATGAGATGTATCATCCCCTGTCCAAATTCCTCCGGCATGCAGAAGATATGACTTTTTCTTGTGTACACATGCAGAAGAAATGATCACATCCATATCATACACGTGACAACAAATATTAGCCTTGAGCAATGAAGGCTATATATTATATGACTTTTTCTTGTGTACACGTGTAGAAGAAATGATCACATCCATATCATACATGTGACAACAAATATTAGCCTTGAGCAATGAAGGCTATATATGATATGACACACACACACATAGATAGAGAGAGAGAGAGAGAGAGAGAGAGAGTAAACAAACATAAGGCAACACACATTAATAATTTGGTTTCAACGAAAACAAAAAATACCACTATTAAGTTTCCAAACATTGGTAGAGTAACTAGAAAAGTCTTGAAAAGACCCAGGTAGAAACTCTCTTTGAAGTTAGTATTTGAAGTTTGGCAAATCCGGTCGTATATGTGAGTGACCATCCCATCCAGCCACACATATTGATTTTATGGGTGTGAGTGAGAATGAAAGAGAATCAACAATCTCTAGGCAACAACATAATCATTATATTTTAAAGAAACCTCAAATCACCCATGCATGATGCTACATTGTCGAACATTAGCAGAGACCTTCCAATATATAAAAGTTGAAAAGAATTCCATACTACACACTCTTTCTAAAGAAAACATTTATTAACATGTGACAACTGAATTTGGCAACAAATATTAACCTCGAGGGATGGAGAGAGCACATATACAATGGTTAATCTTTTCAAAGAAACACAAAAATACATCATTGCACAATATGATAAAGGCTTTGGACAGGGATTGCATAATTTTGCCAATTTTCATGCATAAGTTTTCATTTGAATGGGTTCATGTTTTGCTTATAGAATAAGTTGGTATTACAAGTCTCCATGTGTGGACACTATGGGAGATAGAAGGATAAATTAAATATTAATGAGCTCATTTGTTTAATGTGAAGAAGCGCCAAAGTTTCCTTGATATGACGTCGAAGAGCCCATTCATCACAAGAGGCAATCCTTAGGCATGCGACAAATGCACATGTACATAATATAAAAAGTTGTTCTCTCAATCCATTGCATTCTATTGAAAGTCACACATTCACAAAGGCAATTATGAGATGCCTTTTGTACATAAATTGTATAGAATGTCTTTTCTCAATTGAAGACAACACTAAATGTTCATCCAAGGAATAGTGAAAGGGTACAACTAACTAATCAATCACACATGGTGTGTTCATCATTCGGCAACATATAAAACCATTTCCCCTTACATGCATCAAGATTGTGTGTCAATAACATAGGGGTATGTATGAAAAAAGAAATACTAATTTCCCTCCACATTCATCCAAGCAACCAAAAGGCACAAAAGTAAAATGGTCATTTTTCCTATGTAGATCTACCATCAAACATTGCACAAATATCGTAGAGTGAATGGTCAAGCAAAATGCATGTGCACACTGTTTTTACTACAATGTACCATGTGGGCCTCCTTATAGTCATAAAAGTAAAGCTACAAAAAAATGCACCATATTGACACAATCCAAACCCCCGCTACAGACATAGATGCACGCAGACATAGATGCACGCATACACACATACACATTACAAGGCAAATAAACATCCTCCCAATGAGCACATGTATAAATTATAATGCGTTGTCCATCAATAATTTGGTTGTCAAGAAGGGGGGGGGGGGGGGGGGGTACCATTAAGAGCGATGTTGACATGGATGACCTTTGGAGAGCTTGTGTAGCTAGCTAGCTAGGTAAACATGAAGAAAACCATATATAAGAGGGGTCCTTGTAGTACACACAATATATCATACTACTACTACTACTAATATTACTACTTATACCACCCCTACCCCTACCCCTACCCCTACTACAACTACAACTAATAGTATGCCTAGCATTTCATAATTAATTTGTTGGTACAACATGCAAAAGAAGCTGAGAGAGAGCAATCAGGATTTGGGACTCATTGCTCTGCTCCTAATTTAATGTCTTTGTGGCCCCGACGCACAACAGCTGCATAGTCGGGTGTGTCGAAAAACTTGCGCTGAATTCATTGGCAGGCCGAAAGCAAGTAAGTCCATGTATGTCTGTTGTGTGCATAATGGGCACAAAGAAGAAGAAGAAGAAGAAGAAGAAGAAGAAGAAGAAGAAGAAGAAGAAGAAATCAATCAATCTGAATGTCTTCATGTTCTAAACTAATACCAAATACCATGTCGTACATGGATATGTATACGAATGTAGTGTACCGTATATATACATACATACATACACTTAAGTATACTGTATGTATAATGAATCGACTTCGTATGTATATGTGTCGTCGTTCGTACATTGGATTGAAAAAGATAACCACACCCTACTTTAATCTATTTCTGTTCTGATTTCAGCTTTAAGGAAACGAAAAAAATTTCTCCATCTTTCCTTATTCTAATAAGATGCGCGCATCTATCTCTCTTTTCATGTATGTATGTGTGTGTGTGTGTGTGTGTGTGTATCTGCTAATTACATCCTTCATATGATGGGTTTTACCAGCTTAAAACCTTCATTGTAGCTGGGATATGGTTTCCCATGTACATGTTATATTTTGATAATTTTTATCTTGCATTACAGGCTAGGTATAGTTTGCTTCATTGGTGATACTAGATAATCCTTTTTATGCCAACTACATTCTTATACTAATTATATCGCATTTTCCGGAAACAAGACTGGGACACAAACTGTGTGTGTCAATTTGGTTGGAAAATGGAGCGTAACGAGGTGGATCCAGATGAGAAAGCACTTCTTCATCCCACAAGAGCACTAATTGAGAGGCGTCACCAGACCAATACTCCCATTGTAATTAGTTCTCCACACCTAGACATGGGCTTGGTGGCGGAGAATTGCTCCCCCGAGAAACTTTATTGGCCACAAACCTACGAGAACTCAATGAATTTGTTTTCGAGGTCTCTCTCAATGCGATCTCCCCAATCCCCCTCAATGCGATCGCCACCGATGCGATCCCCCTCGATCCGTGGAGATAGATATGTGGTGCCATCCTTGAAAGACCCAGAGCTCAATAATGTAATTCCTGCATTGCATCAATACAATGGGTTCAGTGATGATGCTAAGGAACCACTTTTGACAAATAATGAGCACTTGAAGGCTAGTCTTAATGGTGATTGTGAGGATCATCCGGAAAAGAATCAAGTTTGTCTCAGTGCACAAGGACATTTAGTGGTCCACAATTTGAAAGACGAATTATCGAGCTTGAAAGAAATACAAGGCAGCAGCTTTTTTGAGGCCTCTCTCAATGGAATAAATATTCTTGCAGGTAGAACTTACAAGATTTATGTCAGGCTGTGCTCATCTTGTAGACACACACACACACACACACACACACACACACACACATGTATGTTGGAACACAGGTATGTATTAAATCAAGGACATTATTTCATTCATGATATGCTTCAAACTTTGGTACATAATGTCTTCTTCCTCCAGGAGTCGGCATCCTGTCAATGCCGTATGCCGTAGCACAAGGCGGGTGGACTGGATTGAGCTTTCTCCTCATCTTTGCCGTGGTTTGTTGCTACACCGGCGTCCTCCTACGCCGATGCATAGACTTAGATCCATCCATCATGGGCTATCCAGATGTAGGTCAAGTGGCATTCGGTAAATATGGACGGATAATTGTTTCAGCGCTGTTGTATTTCGAGCTTTTCGCCGTTGCCGCGGAGTTCTTGATTCTAGAGGGAGACAATTTAACACAACTCATTGCTTGGAAAGGAATCAATTTGAAGTACTTCGAGTTAAGTCCGGAGAAATCTTTCATCATCGTCTCATCCCTAGTGATGCTACCAACAGTGTGGTTACGCGACTTAAGATTGTTATCATATATATCAGCGGGGGGTGTGATTGCTTGTGTTACTCTGTTCGTGGCAACATCGTGGTATGGCATCTCAAATTCAGGTTTCACATATCAATCCGGGAACCTGGTTAATCTACAAGGATTACCCATTGCTGTTGGGCTTTATGCATTTTGTTACTGTGGGCATGCTGTCTTCCCAAGTATCTATTGCTCGATGCAAGACAGAAAACAGTTTTCTCATGTAAGGATAGGCATGCTTGTCACTTTGATTTATAGGGCAAACTATCGAAACATATATATGTATGTGTGTGTGTATGTATGTATAGTATGCATGCATAAATGAATGACAGCATCTATGTATGTATCATGTATGTATGCATGCATGCATGAATGAGAGTATGCTTGCATTTATGTATGTATGTATGTATGTATGTATGTATGTATGTCTGTATGCCTGTAAATATTTATGCATGCATGTATATTTTGTATCGATTGACTAATATATTTGAAGCTCCATTTATTTGCTTTTCTAGGTTTTGATTGTATGCTTTGTGTTCTGCACATTACTCTATGGAGGCATGGCTGTGGTTGGGTATTTGATATTTGGAGAAACTGCTAAATCTCAAATCACATTGAACCTACCTAGAGGAGAGATTTCTACACAAGTTGCAATAATAGCAATGCTTGTAAACCCATTTGCAAAGTATGCACTAGCACTTACGCCTGTAGCGGCCGCTTTAGAAGAGTTTATACCCGACCATTGGAAAGAACATAATTTCATAATATGTGGAATACTTATTCGAACTCTACTCGTTGTAAGTACAGTAGGAATTGCGATTGCTATACCCTTTTTCGCCTACATCATGGCATTGGTTGGATCCTTCCTTAGCATCACTGTAGCAATCACTATACCATGTATATGCTACTTGAGGCTCTTCTCTAAAGAAGTTGTTCTTTGGGAGAAAGGATTGATACTTTGCATTTTAGCTCTTGCGTTAGTTGCATGCATCGATGGTACTTACACCTCACTTTTAGAAATCGCTAACAATTTGTAGCTAATGTGAAAAGGGTTCAAAGCTCTTGTATCCTCTTTAGGATTGCTAAGGCCATTTAATTGTTTTGTAATCTCTTTTTCTTTGTTGGGCATTCTACACTTAGATGTGATCTATATGACCACTCGCGACCCCTCAAGGTTGATTGTGTGTTTTGTTAGGCTCAATTGTCAAATGTACTTGAAAACTTGGTCAATGTTGCTAGAACTATCGAGTCGTGGTCTTCAAATTCCTCCTCTGTACTCTATCTTGATCATGCAAGGTTGACCTTGATGATTTAGAGATGTTCATAAAAAATCCCAAGGTGCCAAGGTTTTTTCTTTCACTTATTTGACTGACTTGGTGCCATTTTTCTCTATATGCTCCTTAGTCTTCGTCTCGGTGCTGGTCCTTGGACTAGTTGTATTCCTCATCAACCCCAATGCATTGAATTATCCTAGACCCATTAAGAATTGTCGCAGTTGTCTTGACCTAATGCCTTTGTGGAAATTTCGTCCACTTGTTTGTTGATATTGATATATTGCAGGTCATTTTCAATGGCTAATATCTACTCACAGATAAAATGATAGTGTACCTTGATGTGCTTAGTGTAGGCATGAAACACAACATTCTTCCCTAGCTACTGGACCAAAAATTCGAGTTTAGATAGGTAGAGTGGCTTTACACCAATATGTACAACAGAAATGTCATCATAGACATTCAACCACATTACCCCATTATGTGTTTATCATCCCACAATATGTAAAATTTCAGAAAAATACCATGTACCTTTTTGGTTGGGCTGCCAAGTTGGAAATAACCATTTTGGTGTGGTGTAACACCACTTTGGCACGCCATCTACATAATCCACTAACTTGGGTGAATCCGACCATGATTGTTGAAAGAAAAGACTTGCATCTTCCATTGTGTCTGAAGTTCCTTCCAACTCTTCATATTGAGCTCCAATATTCGGAATCAAATCATACCATAGAGCAGTGATTGTCTCCTTTGGTCGTCTTTCTTCTCCAACAAGACCTTTGCATCTAGATTTCCAAATGTTCTATACCGTGATAGAGGCTATGGTGGGCCAGATGTCAGTTAGCCTATTCGAACACCAAATTTGCAATTCCATGGCTGGTTGTACAATGCATTTATTTCTTTGCACCCAAAACGCCTTTAGCCTACCTAGGTCTTCTGATATCCAAGCTTTCTTCTCCATTGACCTTGTACTCGTAAGTGTATAGAGTTTGAGTCTTTGCAATGCAATGCGAATTAAGTATTATTTATTCCCTTTTTTCCGAATAAAAAATAGCAATATTTGCATTTTACTTGATGTTTGACTTTTAGGATTTTGGAGCTCGACCTAGGATTAGTGTGAAGATACATAACGTCCCCTCATTTTGGAGCTCGATCTAGACTATATATATCTATTTATGAAAAAATAATTGTGGTTGTTAAGGGTGAATGGCTTAGTGGTTAGAGCCGTTGACCTTGTGCTCTAGGTATAGAGTTTGAATGTCTATAGTGCAATGTGAATTAAGTATTATTTGTTCTTTTTTTTATACAAAATAGGAATATTTGCACTTAATGCAAATGAGGCGCCTCTCTCCAAGGAGGGGAAGACAACTGATTTTGGACGCTCAAATTTTTTGTTCTTCTTTGTTTGGGCTTTGGAAGGCTTCTTCTTTGGATTTTTTTAGAGGTTTCAACTTGGCATTCAACTTTTGGCATTTTGGAGCTCAACCTCAGATTAGCGTGAAGGTATAACGTCCCCTCATTTCTCCTTCTTGACTTCCTCTTTGTCTTAGGTGGTCAGTGTGGTCTCTGACACCATCAAGCTCATCACAAGTGGTGGCATCAAGAAGGAGATTTCAACTCGGCATTCAACTTTTGGCGGTTTGGAGCTTGGCCTTGAATTACTTTGAAGGTATAATGCCCCCTCATTTCTCCTTCTTGACCTCCTTTTTGTCTTAGGTGGTCAATGTGGTCTCCAACACCACCAACCTCATCATGGGTGGCAGCATCAAGAAGGGGTTTGCGAACTCACATACCGGTCACGGAAGGAGAACACGAAGTGGCTCGAGAACCCTACTTCAAAAGTAAAAAGGGGATTATTTTCACTATTTACCCTTATATCAATCATTCATGTCCACTTAATTGTCTTGACATTTACTTGTAGCTTAATTAGGATTTGTTGTTTGATTTTCGTGCATGGATCCTTTATTTTGTTTTCCGCAATACACTTTCATAAGATGTATTTTTAGAACGTGTCAATCTCATTGGAAAGCCAATTTGCTAATTTGCAGTCTATTGACATTACAAAAGATTTGTTAATTGTACCAGAAAACAGAAACATAAAATACTTTTAACAGAAAATGTTATGCATACTTTTTTCACGGCCTTGTATGATAAAAAGAAATGAAAGTTTCAGTCAAAACCCATTGTAGAAAGATGACATAATCCACTGTGGAAACAAATACCAACCATATAAACTCAAGTCTCGCATGATATTATTAAGATAATATTTGTACACACACGTCATGACATATTCATCTATCAACATAATGTTGTTATCAATGATCATATTCTTCTCCTTTTCATATCCTTCAAGCATTCACCCTCTTGTAACATCTTTTATTATTATTATTATTATTTTAAAAAGATATCGTGTCATTAGTGTAAACATTTTACAAGATTTTAAACTCTATGTGATCGGCAGGGGAAACAACCATTTCGGAGGCTGAATATGCTAATAAGGATGCTATAATTGGATGTCATGAATGGAGTAGTTGTCTAGACGATAAGAAACTCATGCTCTTGACCAATTTTAGCATCAAAATCTCCAAAAATACCATCCCATTGACCCTTCAAAGTATGAACTATGTCAAACCAAATATTTGAAACCAATTCAGCTGATGATGTTTTAAGTTGATGGAAAACGAGAGGGCATTGAGCCTTCAAGACGTATAGTGGTACTACTCAATGTCTCCCATATTGGTTGGACTTCCTTTCGTATTCCTGAAAACGGTAATGATAGCAATGGTAATGTATGAACACTTCTAGATTTAGTGTAAAATCCATGGTCCATAGATTCAGTGTCATAATGGAACGTATCAGGGACAAGTGATGGCCAAACCACCATGCCCCAAGTGAAAACCAATGGGGGAAAATAGTTAGCAAAAATTCCAAGGAGACATTGCCATACCGGTTAGCAAATGGGGAAAAATAGTTAGCAAAATTTCTAAGGAGTAGGCAATAGAGTGCTACAAAATGGAGTTGAACCAATTTAGGTTTGGGATGATTGATAGATCCCTATTTATAAGTAATAGAGAACACTCTAGAATATTCTAGATCATCCTAGAATGTAGAGTAACCTAGAAGGTTTCTAGCGTATTCTAGAAGGTTTTAGTGTATAGAACACTCTAGAATATTCTAGGTTATTCTAGAATGTAGAGTAATATAGAATATTCCTATGATATTAGATTATATATTAAAAAATTATACATATAAGAATATTAATACAATGGTTAAGGATTTGACATGTGTACAACAAGGTCGTGGGTTCAAATCTTTTCGAGGCATGATGTGAGTGTCATCATGATGACACTATCCCCCTTCTCTGACGACACATCTCACGGGTCGTAGGGTTTGTATTAGGACTTGGTTTACGAGGATATTGACGATGAAATACAATGACCATATCCGTAGCATTGGAAAGATTTGCGGCAGGTTCCCAGTTCGATCATTGGGGGTATAGCCTAACCAATCAACCAAGTAATACAGCTTGTTGTGCACGATTTTAGAATCGAGAATGGCAACAACCTCAAATTCGGGTCCATCCAAGAACTCAAAAGGTGGTGGGGGTGTCGTAAGACGACCCGGAATTGAACTTGTAGTATAAGGTTCCAAAAGGGATACATGAAACACCGGATGAAGACGCATGTGCGGAGGGAGGCTAAGACAAAATGCAACATCACTTATCTTACCAGTGATCATGTAAGGGCCAAAACATTGGTAATCCAATTTACTACAAGGCCGAGTGGTCTTGATGTTTTTTACCATAAAACATATGCTCCATTGGTATTAATAAAAAGCCCGGAGGCAGTATACAAATAGTACATAATATTGTTTCATCTCCACCAGTATATCTGAAATGATTCTAGTATTTGTAAAAACTGTTGGGGAAAAAAAAACAGCCATAAAACACAACATTGATTCCAGTGATCTGCTGCAGATTCCATGTCCTCTGTCTTTCCAATCATATGCGTCAGGTGTAAGAAGATTTCCGTCTCTGTAAGAAGATTCACCATCCCAACAGAAACAGTTCCAAACAGATCTGAAGTGATTCCAACATTTGTAAAAACTGTTGGGGAGAAAAAAACAGACCATGAAAATGAAATGTACTATACTAATCTCCACCTCTCACCCCATTTGCTTCGATCCCCACAACTTATTCACTCTCCCTTCATGATGTGCTTCGGCCCCCTCACCATCATCACTCCTAAAAACAACCAAATTGCTTCACTCAATCCACCTCCACCATCTCGCCGAATGCCACCAATGTCCTGTGGAATTGACAACAAAAAAAATAAAAAATTCCTCATCCCCTCATGAGCTGCTTCGATCCCCCCCACCATCATCACTCCTAAAACAGACACATTGCTTCCTTTAGTCCACATCCACCATCTCGCCGAATAGCACCAATGTCCTGTGCAATGAATCAACAAAAATGAGAAATTGTTCCTCATTCCCCCATGATTTGCTTCGTTCCCCCACACCATCGTCACTCCTAAAAACAGAGAAATTGCTTCAATCAAACCACATCCACCATCTCGCCGAATACCACCTCTGACCTATACAAAAAACAACAAAAACAAGTGAATAATGGTTCCTCATCCCCTCATGATTTGCTTCTGTCCCCCCCACCATCATCACTCCTAAAAACAAACAAATTGCTTCAATCAATCCACATCCACCATCTCGCCGAGTACCGCCAATATCCTATGTAATTAACAACAAAATAAGTGAACAATGATTCCTCTCCCCTCCTGATCTGCTTCAGCCCTCGCACCAACACCACTCATCCTCACACCATGACAAAGTTGCTTCAAATCCCACTGCCATCATCCCGCAACCTATGAGAACCATAATATCTGTCTTAAGTCAACCCATATCTAGGGTATCTTGCTTCCCCTATTCCATCTCACCGATTAACGCGGCCCTGTAATCACAACAAAAAATGAGCGAAAATCATTCCTCGCCTTCTCATAATAATCTGCTTCAGCCCCCACTCCAACATCACTCATCCTAACCACAAAAAACAAAAAAACGGCTTCGTCATGTCCCCATCTACCATCTCACTATCTCCGATTCGACAATCCTGTTACACTAACAACCAACAAACGAGTAGAAAACAAACAGAAATCCTCACCTTCTCCTAGTAATCTTCGACAACCCCCACCACCATCAGTCATCCCAATCACAAAACAACTTAAACCTATTTCAACCTGTCCACATCCACCATGTCGATGTCTCTGATTATCACACGAAATCTGCCTCATACCACTAAAATCTTCTTTTACTAGCCTGATTCAGCATCCAAAACATCATCCCATTTCCTCATATCTTCTTCTAGCATATGTATATCTTACCTACATTAAAATAGGCTTCATACATGCCGCCACTGTCTCCTCCCTGTTATCTCATGTTGTTCGCCATAAGAATGGTACTGGTGGCGGGAACAACCAACGAGGTGGCACATAATTCCACCTAACCTCCGTGCCTGCATCTAACATTATAGGAATAGCTGACCAAACTCGTCGTAATCTCTTTCTTTTTCGAATGGTTGTGTTTCCATAGCCTTTATACCTGTCATACTCACCTTTAACTGAATGTACTAATAAATTCCAAAAAGACTTTACCTGATCCACAACGTGAATGTCTTCATCATTGTATAACTTGGAGCACCGAGCTTTCCAAAGAACCCATAGAGACAACGAGGAGACAATCTGCCAAGCATAGCTCCGCGAGAAGAACTTGACTCCCTGCAAGGATCTTGAAGTAGAATATACCTGAAAACTTCTTACATATAAAGACAATGAAGAATGATTATAATGATAAAAAGCCCTTTGTTGATCCAACATTCCCCAAAAGACTGCACCCCATGTAAAAATAGCAGACTTATACTTACGACCTAGAAGCCTAAGAATTCGACACCAAAAACTTTTTGCGGAAACACATTCCCAAAATGCATGATGCAATGTCTCATCCGCAAACCCACACATAATACATGATCGATTACTCACCGATTCCCTCAATAAATGACCTATTGGCAACGCATAATGCATCATCAACCACCGAAAATGCAATATCTTATTCATGCATTTAATAGACCAAAATTGTTTCCAAAACATAACCATATGAGTAGATGAAACATTACCTTCCTCCCAATACTTTTTTCCAGCAGGTATCGGCTCGGTTTGCCTCAACATAAAATTCCTACCAAACGCTACTGAATATTTGAAAAAAGGAAGGATCTTAGTCGAAGAGTCAGATATGGATAATTTCCAACCATAATCCGCTGGATCCCATTGCAGGTCATCAATAGGTTAAGAGTCTAACACCGAAATATGAGATGAAAAATTAACTATTAGTGGACTAGGATCGATATATATATTTTTATCTAATCTAGCAATTACTCGCACTGGCAATTGCTTTGCAGCCAACATGATTTGAGACTCCTCATCCACTAGTATCAACCTACCATTGTCGAACACTTCATAAAAATAAATGCTACCATTTTGATCATATAACCGAGCTCCTATAAGTATATTGAGTGTCGAGAACATACCGTACCAACTCTGAAAATGATCGAATTGCAATGTAGGCACTGTGACCTGATACACCCTGGACAATTGTGATAACATGATCTTAGCCCCTCTTAAGTTCGATAACCTATTACTTTGCTCCAGCGTAGAGGACTGCATAAACCTTATCCAATCCGCAACCGTACGAACTGGTCCACTATCCATTGCAGCCCATGATAACCTAGGGCGTAAACCCAAAACACATGCATCTTCATCGGTAAATAAAGGATTCCATATCAATGGTTGACGCATAAATTGATGATAGCTTTTCGGTGGCAAGAAAACAAGCGCTTGCCGAAGAGTTTCCCATGCCCGAAAAATTCCATTGAAGAAACGCAATGATCCATCATTGGACTTAGGTAGCTGGAAATCTGCATTAAAGAACCATCTAAGACTATCCTTCCATTGACCACCTACCGAAGGCTTGACCTTATATAGATGTTGCATCCATAGCTTTTTCCATAACTCCTGTCCTGGCAATAAACTCCTAACAACATGTTTAGTAAGTAAAGCTTTGCTTTGCATAAATGGATCAATCAAACCTAAACCACCTTTTTGTTTAGGTTGTATCAGGATAGACCAAGCTACCTTTGCTACAGGATTGACTGACCTATTGTTCCCCCAAATAAAATTCCGTACTAAACGTTGAACTTTCAACATTATTGACCAACGCGGAACTTTTTTGAGGAGTCTAGGCGATGACGATTTGCAAGCCTCTTGTGTGTAACTTGAGCATCATGCAAATTGTGGAGAATGGTAGCGTGAATTTTTTGGAGGCGACTAAGACAATCCTCAGTAGCAGGGTTGGTAGGAACGTGTGGATACGCATTCATCGTCCACCGAGGATGACAACTTGTATTTGCGAAAAATGGGGAATATCCTGTAGAAGAATGGGCTGAGTTGTTGTAAGCAAATTCAGCCAAGTGCAAAAAATCAACCCAATCATCTTGTTGATAGTTGATGAAACACAAAGATATTGCTCCAAAGTTTGGTTGGTACGCTCAGTTTGGCCATTAGTCTCGGGATGATAGCCCGAAGAAAGCTTAACCGAAATGTGGAGAAGTCTGAACATGTGCTTCCAAAACTTTAAGATGAATTGTGGACCACGATCACTAACAATATCATCCGACAGACCATGATGCCTAAATACCTCTCGCATAACGAGATCGACCACCTCTTGACTAGTAATAGACTTCGTATATGGCAAGAAGTGTGCCATTTTAGTAAGTCGATCCACCACGGTGAGAATTGCATCAAAACCTTTTGAAACTGCGAGATTAGTAATGAAATCCAAGGATATAGACTTCCAAGGATTTTCCGGATTGGGAAGTGGTTGTAGTAAGCCATAGGATTGGGAAGTGGTTGAGGACTCTTTGATCGACAACATATATCACAGTTGGGAACATACTCCTCAACAAAATGACGAAGGTGGGGCCACCAATAGTGTCGAGAAATTAATTCTAGAGTTTTGCGAACTCCAAAATGACCAGCCATTGGTGAGTCATGGCATTGTTGTAAAACTTGTTGTCGTGGGGGACCATCAGGAACATACAATAGGTTTTGCTGAAACAGAAAACCACCATGCCAATAGAACTGATGATAGTCATTACGAGAGTCTTTCGACTGTGAGCAAGAAGCACGATCCGGGACGATATGATCCAAAACATCCTTGGCGAATTCATCAGTGGACATATGATCTCGAATGGAATCAAGAAGAGTGGAATATTCAAGCGTTGTTATGGCATTAACCACCCTTAATTGTAGGTGATTAGGACCCAAAAGAATTTGTTTTTGATGCTCGAATGCAGGTTTCCCTGGACGAAGTTCCATATAAGAGTGCCAAGAAAGAGCATCTGCTTTGCCTTGCTGCATCCCAAGGCGATATATGATGACAAAGTCGAAGTGAGTCAAAAATTGCGCCCACCAGGCTTGTCGCCAACTCAAGACTCGAGCATTTTGAAAATATGTCAGGTTCTTATGATCGTTGCAAACAATGATATGATGAGAAGAACATTCTAGAAAATGTCGCCATTGTTGAAAAGAATCCACAATTGCAAGAAGTTCTTTGTCATGGATCTCGTAGTTGATCTCTGCAGTTTCAAACTTTCGGGAATGAAAGGCGACAAGGTGTAGCTGTCCATCATCTCCAATCTGCGATAGGACACTTCCTAGTGCAAAATCGGATGCATCGGGTTCAAGGATGAAAAGTTTTATTGGGTCGACATGTGCTAAGATAGGTAACAACACAATCATTGTATTCTAAATAAACACCAAATCACCTAAGTAGAGGCTCTCCAATATAAATTTTTTTGATTCTTTCTAAATAAAAAAATTTAAGCCTAAGCCAATCATGATCTATGCAAGAATTTGTTTCTTTTGAGAAATCGTAAAACCAAGTTCACCCTATCACTCTTATTGATCTATGTGGATCTAGGTCAATATTTATGGCAGTTTGGGGGCTAAAAGCTCCCATATTATTATCTACTAAAAACAATCATATCCTTATCTTACATGTGACAATTGAATTTGGCAACAAATATTAGCCTCGAAGGATGGAGAGAGCACACCTACAATGGTAAATCTTTTGAAAGAAACACCAAAATACACCTTTGCACAATATGACAAAGGCTTGAGACAAGGATTGCATAATTTTGCCAATTTTCATGCATAAGTTTTCATTTGAATGGGTTCATTTTTTGCTTATAGAATAAGTAGGCATGACAAGTCTCAATGTGTGGACACTATGGGGGATAGTAGGATAAACATAAATATCAACAAGCTCATGTGTTTAATGTGAAGAAGCAACACAATTTCATTGTTATGAGGTCGAAGAGCCCATTCAACACAAGAGGCAATCCTTAGGGAAGCAACAAAAATGCACATCTAGACCTGGGATAGTGCGGTCTTGATAGGGTTCGAGGAGAGAACCATGAAACACCGGATGTATCCGAAGTTGTGGAGGTAGATTGAGACGAAAAGTGACATCATTAATTTTTCCGATAATACGGAAAGGACCTAATCGCCGGTAATCCAACTTCTCGCATGGGCGAGTAGTCTTGATGTGTCGTTGTAGTAGCCACACCCGATCTCCAATGTCAAAATTGGATGGAAACCAATGACGATCTGCATAAACCTTGTGTGTTGAGCTTGATGTAGATGAGTAGATAAATCCGCTTGTATCTTACGTAGCTGCTCCAAACGATCCTCTGCACAAGGATTTGTAGGTAACTATGGGGTTTCAAATACACACCACCGGGGGTGATAGCCCGTTGTCGTGAAGAATTTCGGCCAGAGGCGGAAACCGGGAAACATTGGCTACATCGGCGGGGTGCAGCGTGTGTACGCACCCATGTACATTTAGTGTGAATAACGAGGGCGCCTTTATGGCGCCGAAGAGTAGTCAAGTCGGGATAGACGGTCCCATGTAAGTCGGGGTTTATCCCACATTGTAACGCATCCCTGTCCTTGTTCTATAAAAGGAAGGGAACACCCTTTGTGAAAGGGTTGCCCATTTTGCATTAGAGGGTATACCGTTAGGTTTAGAGTTAGTTTCTTCTTCTTCTCCCCCTTCGTGTTCGCTTAGGGTTTGCTACAGCTCATCTCCTGTGCAAGACCCCGCTCGGCGCGACGGGCCCGATAGCTCCCCGACGGCGGCTTGACAGCAGACGACTGTTGTAAGCTATCTTGGTCCGGCTCGAAGCCGGGAATGTATTCTTCTTTTATATATATATATACGTTTGCGTCTGTCTGTGTATATTCGCGTCTATGTTGGTGTCGGGTGTTTCCCCTTTCTTGCGTTTCCTGTACATAAGGGCGTGAGGCGGGTCAGCATGTGTGTGTGTGTGTGTGTGTGTGTGAGTGAGTGAGTCGGTGTTAAGCGCGCTCTCTCTCTCCCTTCGGTTGCTTCCGGTGTGCTTCTGGGATGCCCCGGAAACGGTGAAGCACGGCTTCCTACGCTCCGTCACTCCCTAGTCCAAGACCCCCATGGTCCCGCCTTTCTCCACGCACGCGCGTAACAACGCGACATATTTGGTGAACCCGACGTGAAAGGCGGCAAGGGAGGATGGAGTCGGAAGACGACGACCTTGCGGAGATGGTGGCCGAAGTGGTGTTGGAGTCGGCACGAGTGGTGATGAGGCGAGAAGCAGCGCAACAAGCGGTGGAGTGAGTGGTCGAAAGAGTCGACCGTTTTAGCAGGGACAGAGTCCCATCTTACTTGGAAGCCTACAACGCGGAAATGGAGGAGCGTGGCGTAGATGAGGCGTTGAGGCTGGAGTTCTTCTGCTGGGTCGTGGCTGTCTGGATGCATGCGGAAATGAAGGAGCTCTGTGAGGCTCATAGTTCGTGGGAGGCCTTCGAAGAGGCGCTCCTGAAGGCATACGGAGGACGGCGGAAGAGCCGGGGACGACACGACTTCGACCAGTGGGTAGCATCGGCAAAGACCCACCGGGGCGCTGCCAAGGCGTTTCGAGAGTTCAACCGGCAACTTGCTCGGCTCCCGGAGCGGGAACAAGGTTTGGTGGGGGCGGACAAGGTCCTATTGTTCGTCAGGTCGATCGACCGAGCGGAACGGGAGGCCATTGGGATTGAGCTCGAAGACGATGATGGAGCGAATGGGCTTACGGAGGATTGGTCGAAGGTCGGAAGGGAGTGCCAACGGCTAGACAACGAGTGAGCCGAGAAGGATAAGAGGAAGGTACGCGATGGCGTGCCATCAAAGCGGGAAGAGGCCGAACGGCAAAGAGAGTCGGCAAGGGTCGGCGTTGGGGCCAGGCTTGCGGAGGCGTACGCAGCTCTCGAGGCGATGCTCGAGGAAGAGGAAAGACGGAGGCCGCAAGCCGAGACTGAGAAGACGGACTTGCGCCATGCGACGGCAGAAGATCGGTACGACGGTACCACGGGAGAGGGTGCGGAACGAAACACCCTCTCGACTTGCGGAGATAGAACGGCCAAGGACGAGGCCGAGATACAGATCGCGGAACCGGAACGTTGGGACCAGCGGTTTCGGGCGTGTCAGCCCGAGACCCCGGTCGTTGGAGAAGCGAGCCAAGACGAGGCTTGCGTGATCGGTAAGAAGACGACCGCCGACCACGAAGAGTCGGTGGCTACGGACAAGGGCGTAAAACGGACGGGCGATTCTTTGTGTCTTCCCACATTTGCTCCCAAGACGATGGCAGTCGGGCCCGAGTGCCCACGTGAGTCCCAAGCGGAGGAAGGCGGCGGCGAAAGGCCAAAAATCACCGGCGAGACGATACGGGGAAGGAACGGACGAAAGCCCATGGACCCGATTCCGGAGAACTTGGCATTCGGGCCCGTATGCCCATGTAAGACCGAGGAGATGGATGGCGGTACCGAGGAGTCCTGGCACGATGCCAGCGAAGATGGATGGGAAACGGCCTGTGAGGAGGCCGAGGACGGATGCGGCACGAGGAGATCGGCATTCCGATACGCGTGGAGCGTGATCCGGTCGTGGATCGTTCGATCGGGGCCAGATTCGGCGTGAAAGTACCGATACGGAAGGGGGTGCGGGACGAGCCACCCTCTTTTACATGGGGAGAAAGACCGACCGGGCGAAGGTCGAGAGTTGGAAGGAGAATGAAAGCCGGTCCTATGGAGTTCCTTACACCGATCCGGCTGCCGGCCCGAGTGCCGGCGTGAGTCCTATAAGAGAGATCGGTGGCGACAGGAGAATGGGACTCGGCAATCCGGAGAATGACGAACAAACCCGAGCGAGAACTGGGCGGAGCGGACTCCCGGATGACCATTCCGGGAGGGAGGAAGAGAGCTGGCCTACGAAGAGGCCGAGGACACGGTACGTCGGTACCACAAGAGAGGGTGCGGAACAAAACGCCCTCTCGGCATGCGGGAAAGGACGACCCGGGACAGGGTCGGGAATACAAATCGGAGGCCTAGGAGGATCCTTCACACTAGTTCTAGAGACTTCGGCAGTCGGCAACGCGGTCGACGTAAGACCAAGATACTGACGGTGGCGGCAAGGTGACGAAGGCAAAGGGGCTACGGATGGGCGGTCTACGGAGGATCCTTCAGACTGGTTCTAGAGACTTCGGAAGTCGGCAACGCGGTCGACGTAAGACCGAGATACTGACGGTGGCGGCGAGGTGACGAAGCCAAGGGCGTAAGGAAGTCCGGTCCTACCGGATCCCCACACTTAACCAGAGACTCCGGCAGTTCGGCCAACGTGGCAACATGAGACCGAGAGAGAAGGTTTGTGGCGGCGGGAAACAGAACCCGACTACGCGGAAGACACGAGGAGAGTCCGGGAGGGACTCAAACAAAAGACACCCGAATTACGGCAAGCATAGAAACTGAGTTCGGTCCTATGGGACCCTCACACCGATCCGGAGACCCCGGCTGATCGGCCAACGCGGCAACATAAGACCGATGGAGAAGGACGGTGGCGGCAGGGAACGGGACCTGACGACACGAGGTTTCAGAAGGAGCCGGTAGGGGTAAACACGGGGAGGTGTGTCAGGCTGGAAAGGCACACCTGGGACAGAACAAGAGTCTCGCAAGTGGCCATCGCGGGCCGGATCGAAGCGTGACTACGGGACGGTGTTCGGCGCGGCCGGGGCCGAACGAAGGAAGCGGAAGACGGCACAAGGGAGGTGCTGGGAACGAGGTGACAAGTGCCTAGTGGACTGCACAGGGTCAGGGTCAGGGGATGGTAAGAGAGACCGGAGGAGGATCCTCCACACTCGCTTCGTAGATCTCGGTACCTCCGTCGAAGTAGCGAAGACTGACACGGCAAGCCGGGATGACAAGCTGGTGGGGGCAAGGGGACGACGACAAACGGAAGACTCAGGACCTTTTGCAGCAGCATGAAGACGGGAAGGGCCATGCGGGCTACTACGGGGTGTTCCTCGGATGCAAAGGACACCAGTATGCGGGGAGCGGCGATGCACGATCTGGCCTGAAAAGGGGCCGACAAGGCGTGCAATGAACCGGAGTACGATATAGGCAATGCCAAACAACGGACGAGGGTATGTGGCACACGGAGGTGCCGGAGCGGGAAGGCGAGCACAGAGAAGACCGAAAGGGATCCTCCACACCGTTCCGGAGACCATGGCGGTTCGAGCCGACGCGACGATGTAAGACCATGGAGAAGGAAGGTGGCGGCGAGAGGACAAGGGCATACGACGGGAGCGGGGTGTTCATACGGCCGAACAAGGGCCAGCGGAAGTACGCATACTACGGAGATCGCGGCAGAGGACCCATCGACGGGTCGAACGAGCCTACGGGGAGGTAAGCGCGAAGGAAGAATCGAAGCCGACAGATCAAACCGGCAGCGAGCCGGGATGCGGATCA
Organism: Azolla caroliniana; assembly: GCF_043228905.1. Taxonomy (NCBI): domain Eukaryota; kingdom Viridiplantae; phylum Streptophyta; class Polypodiopsida; order Salviniales; family Salviniaceae; genus Azolla; species Azolla caroliniana. Next base: position 17,573 of record NW_028230523.1, on the reverse strand, counting down.
CGGAAGACCAGTTTCTCACCGGCCGAAATCTCTCACCCTTCAACCGGACTTGGCACATACCGGTGGATGTGCGGTTAGGTGGGGGCGGATGTCGTGAAGAATTTCGGCCAGAGGCGGAAACCGGGAAACATTGGCTACATCGGCGGGGTGCAGCGTGTGTACGCACCCATGTACATTTAGTGTGAATAACGAGGGCGCCTTTATGGCGCCGAAGAGTAGTCAAGTCGGGACAGACGGTCCCATGTAAGTCGGGGTTTATCCCACATTGTAACGCATCCCTGTCCTTGTTCTATAAAAGGAAGGGAACACCCTTTGTGAAAGGGTTGCCCATTTTGCATTAGAGGGTACACCGTTAGGTTTAGAGTTAGTTTCTTCTTCTTCTCCCCCTTCGTGTTCGCTTAGGGTTTGCTATAGCTCATCTCCTGTGCAAGACCCCGCTCGGCGCGACGGGCCCGAGAGCTCTCCGACGGCGGCTTGACAGCAGACGACTGTTGTAAGCTATCTTGGTCCGGCTCGAAGCCGGGAATGTATTCTTCTTTTATATATATATATACGTTTGCGTCTGTCTGTGTATATTCGCGTCTATGTTGGTGTCGGGTGTTTCCCCTTTCCTGCGTTTCCGGTACATAAGGGCGTGAGGCGGGTCAGCATGTGTGTGTGTGTGAGTGTGTGTGAGTGAGTCGGTGTTAAGCGTGCTCTCTCTCCCCTTTCGGTTGCTTCCGGTGTGCTTCTGGGATTCCTCGGAAACGGTGAAGCACGGCTTCCTACGCTCCGTCACTCCCTAGTCCAAGACCCCCGTGGTTCCGCCTTTCTCCACGCACGTGCGTAACAACGCGACACCATGTAAGCATAAAATGGTGTCACTTTGTCGATGAGTGGACATAGTTATTATACGCAAATTCGGCGAAGTGGAGAATAGCCGCTCAGTCATCTTGATGATAGCTTAAAAAGCACCGAAGATACTACTCTAGCGTTTGATTTGTTCGTTTTGCTTGACCGTCTGTTTGCGGGTGGTAGCCGAAGGAGAGGTTACGGGTGATCTTAAGCTTTTTAAAGAGGTGCTTCTAGAACTTCGAGACGAACTGGGGTCCATGGTCGCTGATGATAATATCGGGAAGGCCATGATGCCGACATACACGCATGACAATTTCAGCGGTTTGTTCACTGGAGATTTCCTTAGTACATGGTAGGAAATGGGCCATCTTTGTATATTGATCTACTACTGTTAAGATCGTATCGAATCCCTTAGAGACCGGAAGATCTGTGATGAAATCTAGGGCAATGGATTGCCATGGCTTGCTTGGAATTGGTAATGGTTCTAATAAACCATATGGATGATGCCTTGGCATTTTTGCTCTATAACATATATCACAAGTCTGAACAAAATCTTCGAAAAATTGTCGCATATAGGGCCACCAGAAGGATCGTTGTACTAAATCTAGTGTTTTAGTACTACCAAAATGCCCGACTATATATGTGTCATGACAGTTTTGGACTACTTGAAGGTGACAAGTACCATTAGGAATATACAAGAGTTTCTTAAAGAATAGTAATCCATCATGACATTCGAATTGTCGATAGTCCGTACCTGGTTGTTGCGACTGTGAACAAGATGCTCGAGAGGGATCAATTTGTGCTAGAATGTCTTGAGTGAAAACATCTGTCTTCAAGTCCTCACGTATGGTATCGATAACGTGGGAATCCAAGAGCATTCCGAAGACTTGCGTTGCTTGTAGTCGTGTCAGTCCCAAGATTACTTGCTTTTGGTTATCGAAAGCTGGCTCCGGGACGCGGTGCTAGATACGAACGCCGTGATAATGCATCTGCCTTCCCTTGTTGCTTCCCCGGATGATATGTAATTTTGAAGTCGAAACGAGTGTGGAATTGGGCCCACCGGGCTTGACGTCAATTTAACACACGAGCATTCTGAAAGTAGGCAAGGTTTTTGTGATCACTGAATACGATGACTTGATGAGAAGACCACTCTAGAAAATGCCTCCATTGCGTGAAAGAGTCCACTATTGCTAATAGCTCCTTATCATGAATTTCATAGTTGATTTCCGCAACGGATCATCCAAATAGATGATAAAAAAATCATCTAAGAGATCTTGGAATATATCATTTTCCATGTGCTGGAAGATTGCTGGCGCATTAGTGAGGCCGAATGGCATGACCGTATACTCGAAATGCCCATATCTGGTGCGAAACACAGTCTTCCATTCATCTCCTGGTCGGATCCGTACGAGGTTATACGCTCCTCGTAAGTCGATCTTTGTGAAGAAACTTGCACCATTGATCCGTTCTAAAAGACTTGAGATAAGAGGAAGTGCATACCTATTCCTGATGGTGACTTTATTCAACCCACGGTAATCTACGACGAGACAAAGTGATCCATCCTTTTTCTTGACGAAGAAAATGGGTGCGCCGGCAGGAGATTTCGAATGTCGAATGAAACCATTTGCCAAATTCTCCTCTATATAGGCTTGAAGGACTTCTAGCTCGGTTGGTGACAAATTTTAGATCGGTCCCCATGGTGGCTCTTTTCCAGGTTGTAAATTGATGGGGTAATCATACGGTCGATGGTGAGGAAGTGTATTAGCTTGTACTTTATCGAACACATCAGCATAATGACGATACTTCTTTGGAAGTTGAATGGTGAACTCCGCATTATTGATACTGGAGGGGCTTACTGATATTGCGAAGAGAAACATTTCTTCCTTGCATCCTTCCTCCCGCAACTGATGTAGCGAAATGGTTGCAATCTTATGAGTAGATCCTCGGGTTTGTTGACACCGTATTTCTCTTGTTCTCCAATCTGTGGTTGGGTTATGTAATTCGAACCATGGTAATCCCAAAACAATGGGATGTTGTGGGATACTAATTATATTAAATGATACTACACACGCTAAGTTATCTAGGACAATATTAACGGGTTCTGACTCTTCTATAATATTCTCGGAAGCAATGGGACGACCATCAATGACTACTATAGAGGTTGGACATGGGAGTTTCTTTAGGGATATCTGATGAGCTTGGGCAAAATTCCTATCCATCAAGCAAGAGTTGGCTCCGGAATCGAAGAGTGCTAAAACATGTACTGGAGGAGTACTTTTAGTACTAACCATTACTTGAGCTAAGAACACATTGCTAACTTGCTTAAAGGAAATGGAACCACTAATGGGTTGCACAGATCTAGGGCTGTCCAACCAAACGACTCCTATTTTGGTTGGACTTAATCGTTTAACTCTTCTTCTAGTTGACTAAGGATTTCAAATTTGTTTGAAAGGCTTGGGCTATTAGGACTATCAGACACACTTAGAGGAATAGACTCGGGTTTAGTACTATTAGTATTAGCGGTTATTTGATTTACTTGCCTTTTCGGCCGATGGGGGCAGTTCACTGCAATTTGCCCCGGTCCACCGCAATAAAGACATAATCGATTTGCCTTGCGTCGCTGCTTTTCTTCTTCTAATAGTGGTCCGCGACGACGTGTGGTGTCGATTTCCATTGGTGTCGGAGTATTTGTTGGAGACGTATTGAATGACTCCCTTGGGAAAGGCTTTGCTACGATTGAAGTGTAGGTGGGCTCCGATCTTGTTCGTGGCATTTGGCATTGACGTTCCGAACGTCGTTCAATAAGGTGATTATTGCATCGCACTGCACGACTGATTGCTTCTGTCAATGACTTTGGCTCCTCGGGGAAAGTTAAGAGTAAATCTTTAACATCATTACGTAGGCCAAAATGAAATTTCTCCATTAGTGCTTGGTCATCCCAGGGAATATCAGTGGCGAGAAGATGGAAATCCACGGCATAAGCCGAGGCCGGCCGCTCACCTTGACGCAATCTTTGGATTTTGTTGATTGTTGTTCTAACAATGTCGGTATCTCCAAAACAAGCTTTAAACTTGGTAATAAAATCTTCAAAATTATTTAACAAGGGAGAGTTTTTTTCTAACAGGGGGGCGAACTATGCCAAAGCCGTGCCACTAAGTAGAGTGCCTACTAGTCGCACTCGTGATGCATCGGTGGGATATCGAGAAGGATACATTTGAATGACTAATTGTACCTGATTAAGGAATCCTCTAAACTGCGATCGCGTTCCATCAAATATCATGGGAAGGCCGATCTTGGGTTCTTTATGAATCCCTTGCGTATTGGGTCCTTGTTGTTGCATCGCTACTAAGGTTGCTTTGAGTTGTTGCATGCGTACCACTAGTTCCCCATGTTGTTGTTGCGTTTGCTGCTTTTCTAAGGAGATTTGTTGAAGATCCCCCAACAACCATTGATTTTCTTGTTCCAAAGCAAGGAACTTCTCTTTCAAACATTGCAGTTCTGAGAAAATGGATTGATATTCTTGAGCGCTAACAGTGGCCATAGTATGAGAGAAACGATGAATAAGAGATTAGTATGAAGGGAGGGAAAAGTAAGAAGATAAAGGAAGAGAAGGAGAGAAAAATCGGTTCAAACTGTCAGGAGCAGTACTAAGACAGAGAAGTACTGTCAGGAACAATACTAAAACAAAGAAGGAATTAGTACTAAAAGATGAGGATTAGTACTAAGGGAGGTGTAGAACTCTCGAGAGAAGGAGAGAGTGAGTGAGAGAGAGAGATTGAGAGAGAGAGAGAGAGAGAGGGGGAGAGAGAGAGAGAGAGAGAGAGAGAGAGAGAGAGAGAGAGAGAATGAGAATAACAAAAGATATATATTATGTTAAGGGAATATACAATAGTAGCTAGGAGGCTTAAGACTGGCGTTGAACCGATTTGGTTCGAAATAATGCATTGTGCCTCCTTTTATAGTGTTCTCAGGTGTACTCCTGAAGTTTCTAGAATGCTCTAGAGAAATCAATTTTCTATAGTAAAAGCTAAATACAATGAAATAATATTTTTTGTATTACAACATATAGTCTAATGGGTAAGAGCTCGACCCATGTAACATAAGGTTATGGGTTCGACTCTTGCCATATCATGACACCTCTCTACTAAATGTACAGAGGCGTGTATTTTAGTTTTATAGGACAAATGTGCCCTTTACATAGGGAATCGGGCCTATTCGCCTTCATTGAAGCAATAATCTTCATACTTATACTAATAGTCGGTTCGGTTCATGCATGGCGAAAAGGAGCATTGGAACGGTCTCAATTACTGAATATTCGAATGGAAAAAGCAGCGCGGATTGCATAGAGGGAGCAGATTCAAAATTCATGAGTCAAATGATCTGATAAAAGGTTCATGACTGGAGAGCGAACCCATCAAAAATTTCTTGAGATGCGTAAAAGTCATAATTGTTTATTTTTATTTTATAATTTAGTTATTATTAATTTGTATTATTTTTTCTTATAATTTCCAACAACCAGACCAATACTCCCATTGTAATTAGTTCTCCACACCTAGACATGGGCTTGGTGGCGGAGAATCGCTCCCCCGAGAAACTTTATTGGTCACAAACCTACGAGAACTCAATGAATTTGTTTTCTAGGTCTCTCTCAATGTGATCTCCCCAATCCCCCTCAATGCGATCGCCACCGATGCGATCCCCCCCGATCCGTGGAGATAGATATGTGGAGCCATCCTTTAAAGACCCAGAGCTCAATAATGTAATTCCTGCATTACATCAATACAATGGGTTCAGTGATGATGCTAAGGAACCACTTTTGACAAGTAATGAGCACTTGAAGGCTAGTCTTAATGGTGATTGTGAGGATCATCTGGAAAAGAATCAAGTTTGTATCAGTGCACAAGGACATTTCGTGGTCCACAATTCGAAAGAAGAATTATCGAGCTTGAAAGAAATACAAGGCAACAACTTTTTTGAGGCCTCTCTGAATGGAATAAACATTCTTGCAGGTAGAACTTACAAGATTTATGTCAGGCTGTGCTCATCTTGTAGACACACACACACACACACACACACACACACACACACATACGTACATACACCTCACTTTTAGAAATCGTTAACAATTTGTAGCTAATGTGAAGAGGGTTAAAATCTCTTGTATCATCTTCAGGATTGCTAAGGCCATTCAATTGTTTTGTAATCTCTTTTTCTTAGTTAGGCATTCTACAGTTAGATGTTATCTTTATGACGACTCGTGACCCCTCAAGGTACTAAGAATTGTACTCCCCATCAAGCCCAATGCATTGAGTTATCCTAGAGCCACTAAGAATTGTTATAGTTGTCTTGACCTAATGCCTTTCTGAAAATTTCGTCCACTGTTTTGTTGATATTTATATATTGTAGGTCATTTTCAATGGCTAATATCTACTCACAGATAAGATGATAGTGTACCTTGATGTGCTTAGTGCAGGCATGAAACACAACAGTCTTTTATTTTTATTTTCAGAAGATACTTCACATTAGATATGTATAGTGGCTTTACACCAATATGTACAACAAAAATGTCATTATAGACATTCAACCACATTACCCTAGTATGTGTTTATCATCCTACAATATGTAAGATTTCAGAAAAATACCATGTACCTTTCTGGTTGGGCTGCCAAGTTGGAAATATTCATTTTGCTATGGTGTAACACCACTTTGGCACGCCATCTACATAATCTACTAACTTGGGTGAATCCGCGCAGGACTATTGAAAGGAAAGTCTTGCAGCTTCCATTGTGTTTGAAGTTCCTTCCAGCTGTTTAGATTGAGCTCCAGTATTCGGAATTAGATCATACCATAGAGCAGTGATTGTCTCCTTTGGTCGTCTTTCTTTTCTAGCGAGACCTACTTTGCATCTTTGCATATGTGATAGAGGCTATGGTGAGCCAGATGTCACTTAGCCTATTCGAACACCAAATTTGCATTTCCATGACTGGATGTACAATGCATTTATTTCTTTGCACCCAAAACGCCTTCAACCTACCTAGGTTTTCTGATATCCAAGCTTTTGTCTCCAATCTCCACCATTGAGCAAATAGCAAAGATATGGAGCCTTTTAGCATGCTCTTCATTAGTATTCTCACCACTTTCGACCAAACATCCTGTGCATAAGAGCATTCCCATAAGAAATGGTCTAAAGATTCGAGTTCTAAAGAGCACAACCTGCAATTCCCATCAATTGCCTGAGGAGGTGTGATATCGGATTTTTGTGTTCAAACATGCGAATCGAAGCTAACAACGCTAGCTATGATATGGAATTAAAAACTCAAGATTTTGAAACTCAGGTCGAGAGATATGAAGAAATTAGCAAACCTGAGGAGGGAGTTGAGAGGAGCCCTTGAGTAAATTAAAATGTTCATACCTGGCTCGTGTGATATCGGATTTTTGTGTTCAAACATGCGAATCGAAGGTAACAACGCTAGCTATGATATGGAATTAAAAAATCGAGATTTTGAAACTCAGGTCGAGAGACATGACGAAATTAGCAACCTTGACGAGGGAGTTGAGAGGAGGCCTTGAGTAAATTAAAATGTTCATACCTAGCGAGTGTGATATCGGAATTTTGTGTTCAGACATTGGAATCGAAGCTAACAACGCTAGCTATGATATGGAATTAAAAACTCAAGATTTTGAAACTCAGGTCGAGAGACATGACGAAATTACCAAATTTGAGGAGGGAGTTGAGAAGAGCTAGTAGGTAAATTAAAATGTTCATACCTGGCTTGTGTGATATCAGATTTTTGTGTTCAAACATGCGAATCGAAGGTAACAACGCTAGCTATGATATGGAATTAAAAACTCAAGATTTTGAAACTCAGGTCGAGAGACATGAAGAAATTAGCAAACTTGAGGAGGGAGTTGAGAGGAGCCCTTGAGTAAATTAAAATGTTCATACCTGGCTCGTGTGATATCGGATTTTTGTGTTCAAACATGCGAATCGAAGGTAACAACGCTAGCTATGATATGGAATTAAAAAATCGAGATTTTGAAACTCAGGTCGAGAGACATGACGAAATTAGCAACCTTGACGAGGGAGTTGAGAGGAGGCCTTGAGTAAATTAAAATGTTCATACCTAGCGAGTGTGATATCGGATTTTTGTGTTCAAACATTGGAATCGAAGCTAACAACGCTAGCTATGATATGGAATTAAAAACTCAAGATTTTGAAACTCAGGTCGAGAGACATGACGAAATTACCAAATTTGAGGAGGGAGTTGAGAAGAGCTAGTAGGTAAATTAAAATGTTCATACCTGGCTTGTGTGATATCAGATTTTTGTGTTCAAACATGCGAATCGAAGGTAACAACGCTAGCTATGATATGGAATTAAAAACTCAAGATTTTGAAACTCAGGTCGAGAGACATGAAGAAATTAGCAAACTTGAGGAGGGAGTTGAGAGGAGCCCTTGAGTAAATTAAAATGTTCATACCTGGCTCGTGTGATATCGGATTTTTGTGTTCAAACATGCGAATCGAAGGTAACAACGCTAGCTATGATATGGAATTAAAAACTCAAGATTTTGAAACTCAGGTAGAGAGACATGACGAAATTCGCAACCTTGACGAGGGAGTTGAGAAGAACTAGTAGGTAAATTAAAATGTTTATACCTGGCTCGTGTGATATCGGATTTTTGTGTTCAAACTTGCGAATTGAAGCTAACAACGCTAGCTATGATATGGAATTAAAAAATCAAGATTTTGAAACTCAGGTCAAGAGACATGACGAAATTAGCAACCTTGACGAGGGAGTTGAGAGGAGCCCTTGAGTAAATTAAAATGTTCATACCTGGGTCGTGTGATATCGGATTTCTGTGTTCAAAGATGCGAATCGAAGCTAACAACGCTAGATTTGATATGGAATTAAAAAACCAAGATTTTGAAACCAAGATTTTAAAAAACCAAGATTTCTTCTGGTAAGCAATGGTCTAGAGATTCGAGTCCTAAATAGCACAACCTGCAATTCCCATCAATTCCCATTTTTTGCAACCAAACGCCTGGCGGAAGATATCTATGGCTACATAGCTATAAGAAAGCTTTTATCTTTTCAGCAATCTTAGTCGCCCGTAATTGTTTCTAGTATTGGTTTAGGAAATCATAATCCAAGTTTTCCCCAATCCAGTTGCTAGAAAGGCCCTCTTGCTCCAAGTTCTTGCACTATAGAATACTGTGGCCAAGCGATTAACGGAAAAACAGAATAATACTACCTTTCGGAGTTTTGCATCCTAGTTTTGCTGGATCCCACTTTAAGGTCTTTAGGCATGTATCCTCCAAGATCCATATTTTAGAAGCATCATCGTTTTTGCATCTGTCTGGGTTTACTTCCTAGTGTTTTTTGGATCTAGTAAGCACTCTAATTGGCGATACAATGTATTCTTTGCAAGCTTAATGTTTGTAAGATTTTCACAATAGATCAATATTAGTTTGTTGACCAATTTGGTTATGTCTTTCAACAACCTTTTATGCCACATGGCTTCGCATACAACTATAGCTATACCTTATACTCTATCTTAGTGCTTCATAGAGTCTATACAATTGGATGTTTCATGTTGCTTTTGGAGATTGCTCCGTTGTGGTGCGAAAACATAAATCTCAATGTGGATCTTCTGTTGGATGTATTTTGCGTCTGATTAACATCTAAGGACTAGATTTCAAGTCAAAGCAATAGTCCACACTTTTAGTAAGATATTATGATGAAGTATTTCACTAGCATATTGCAACACTCAATTAATACAATCAATGTGACTTTCATGAGGGTTTGCATGAACTAACTAAGGAGCTTGACTAGGTAGTTGACTTGTGGGTAGGTGATGGGCAAGTAAATAAGACTCCAAAATATTAATCGATACTATGTTGTCACGAAAATCCGCAAGTACGTGCAGGATCTGGGGGGGACCACTAGGGCCTTGAACCAAGAAGCCAATAAGAGGGAATGAGAAGAGGAAAAAGGAAGGGTGTCCGGGTTAGGTTGTAGAAAACCTTGCCGGATAGTTCCCGTATAGCGAGCGCACGAGCTCGGTGGCGAATACCGGACCGGGCCGGTTTCGGGTAGCAATCGATGAGCTCACGGGCTCACACCTTCAGATATGCTCGCACAATCGGGAGTAGAACAGAGACGACTCGGGGATACTGGACACAAAGGGAGACTTAGCAAATACTAATGATTAACAAAGAAATAGGAAAGAATACAACTGGACTTGGCCGGCAGAAGAGCTTTGAGCTCTGTACACTCACAGTCACGCAGACACTGATACTGGTGGGCCTTTGTTCAAGAGTGCACAGGCTTCCTACGCGAGTAGAGAACACCATAGTATTAGAGGATACACAAACATAGTAAATCGAATGCTCATCTCTCCAACCGACAACACTTCGAACTCCAAAATCCTTGACCTCCCCTTTTATAGCCCAAGGGGAGGCCGTTACATCGCAACTAAATAACAATCTTTTCTGTCAGAGATTGCCCTCGATTCTTTCCATCTAAACCTATCCTTGTTCTCTATACATGTAAGGCATAAAGTACCCATTAACTACTCTACCTAGTACTAATATTTTTCACATTTTTACATTTCTTGCACTCCAGTCCTTGTGTTTTGTGCCTACATGCACACCCTTGTTCACGGGCCGATCCGACCGGTCTTCCTCCTCGTGTCGAAACCCCCGTACACACGTGTTCGACGCCTTTTTCTCCATATGGCCGGAATTCTTCACGACATCCGTCCCGACCAAACCGCACATCCTTCGGCATGTGCCAAGTAGTGTGGCGGTGGAGATTCCGGGTTGGCCCTTACTCGTCCCCTCCTAGTCCTCATTCGATTGCTTGCCCTCGCCAGCGCTTCTGTCTTCGATCTCGGGATCCGGTTCCGCGTCGTGCCATTTCTTGAAGGCCTTGATCTGTTTCCTTGCAACTGGTACCACGATCCTTGCCCCATCGAGCCCTGCCAGGTGGTACGTTGCATTGTAATTTGTGCTCGTTACCATGTAAGGTCCAAACCACCGCCTCACAAATTTTTGGGTCGGCCGGTGCTCGTTGTCGAGGCTGCTGTTGTAGACCAACACCCAATTGCCTTCCTCGATCCTCTTCAGTCAGAGCCGGTGTGTCCGGTCGAACCGACCCTTGTTCCTCCTCCACGCCTCTTTAATTCCCGATGTCGCTCGCTTGACGTCTTCAGGTCTTCGCTCGAGTTGTTGGATCTGCACTGCCAACAACTCCTCTCCGCTCATTTCCTCCGTCCAGTTGACCATCATCCACGAAGAGATTGTCCATCCAAGAAGAGATCGTCCGCTCCATAGGCATAATCGGCTTTTGTCCGAATATGAGTTTAGTCATCATGTACCCGGTTACCAAATTGTGCGTAGTTCGGTCGACCCACAAAGCATAAGGAAGAAGCCTCGGCCAGTTGCCGACCCATTCGTCGCATGCTCGTACTAATGCTTTCACAATCGGCCTTTGCCCGCGCTCGACCTTCCCGTTGGCTTACGGATTGTACGTCGTGGTGAGGGAGGGCTTGACCCTTAGATGGTGGAATAGCTCCTCCGCTTCTTGCTTGTCCAGCTCCCCTCGATTGACGACTATCTTCCCCAAGCACCCATACCGGCAAATCACATCTTCGATGAGGAACCGACACACGATTGCGGTCGTCTTGTTCGGCAACGCTCAGCCCTCCACTTGGTTTGTCATGTCCTCTTGCACAAGCACTAGGTGTCGCATTTGGCTTACCCCCATCGGCATATTCACTAAGTCGAACATCCACTTGAAGTGAATGGTTGGCGTCGGACAACTCTCGCATGTCGTCACCAAGTGGTGCATGTCACGATACATTCCCGGCCACCAGTACTTCTCCTTCAGCTTCTCGAATGTGGCCCATGTGCCCCGGTGTTCGGACAAGGGGCGTTCGTGAAATTCCGACACGAGCATCGACTGATCCTCTTCCTTCGTCACCACTCGAAGTGGTGTGCTGGTCCATTTCTTCAGGTGCCTCAATATCTTACCATTCCGTAAGAGGAAATGATATGCCTTCTTCATGATTCGGACCGCTTCCTCCTTTGTCAAAGATGCATTCGTTGCCATCGTGCTTAGGAACCGCCTGATTTGAAGCCACTCCTCGTCGAACTCGTTCAGGGCCGGAGTGGTATGTTTGTTCGCTGACATTCGAGCCGATTTGAAGAAGTCCACGCCGACTTCTTCATCCCCTGATGCCATGCTATCTTCGTCATCACACCATGCTCCCAAAAGTATATTGGCCATAGTGTTGTCTTTCCTGCATATGTGCCAGATCTCTGGATTTAGAGACTTTATGTACGTGATCCACTTGAGCATTGCCAGGTTCGGAGTCACGCATTCGGAAACCATGCCGAGAATCGGTAGGCAGTTTGTGTCGATAATTACTTTTGCCCTGATTAGATAATCCTTATCGGCCTTAACTATTGAAACGATACCCCAAAGCTCGCGCTTAACCTGGGTGTATCCTCGTCGCTCGCTCAGCACCTTCACACCGAATCGGATGGGGAACCGCGTGCCGGGCTCATCCTCCTGATTGATCACCCATCCGATTTCGGTTGGATTCGTGTCCACCGTCACGCGAACTGGAGTGCCTATCTTGTATACTGCTTTCCAGAGAGCCGATGTCATTGTTAGCTTCTCCTTCAGTCTCCGAACTGCCTCTGTGTGCTCTTCGCCCGATACGAACTTTCGACCGTTCTTCAGCAACCCGTAGAGTAGCTTGGCTATGTGCGAGTAGTGCGGGATACATATGTGATAGAAGGCGCATGCTCCTAGGAACCGTTGGAGCTCCGTGAGCAACCTACACTCTTCCTTCATCGTTGAGATGGCCTCCACCTTTGCCGAAGATGGTTTCCGATCGTATGGTTTGCACAGGTGTCCAACTACCAGAATCTCCGATTGTCCGAACGCCGACTTCTCCTCGGAGAAGGTAAGCCGAGCACCCTCAAGCCTCTGCAGTATCTTCTTGCAGTCGGAGATGTGGTCCGTGATAAACTTTCGGCATTTGTTCGCCCTGACCAATTCGTCCTTCGCGTCCTCCGGAATTCCCTTGATCTGCATGTCGTCTAGAAATGGCATGGTGATATCCGGGATGCAGTCCCTCAACACTTTGTTCATCACATTCACCATGTGCACCACCGAATTTGTTCCACCCTGCGGTAGGGTACACATCCGAACTAGGCTGAGAGGGGTTCACATTGTCATGATATCCCTACTTTCCACGACTAGCTGGAATTGGTCATACACGGTGTCGTGGTTCTCTGTGTGGATGTGTTGGAATGGGGCGGGACCACCGTGGTCTCGAACCAAGGAGTCCATAAGGGAAGACGTGTTATTGGATCAGTTTTTGGGTAACTGCGGTCCGGACGAGTATTCGATCTGGGCCGGACAAGTCTCTCGATGCTCGACGATGAGCATACGGGCTTGGCACGTGTTATCGGTTCTAGAGTGGCGCCAAACATCGAACAATGAGCTCACGGACTCAAGCGACGAACGCGCACACTCAAATGGGGATAGAACCGAGATGAGATCACTAAACACGTTCTTGTTCACAAGTGGAAGGATCGCACATAAATGGAAGGATAAGGATTATTCCGTTTGATTTTAGTACTTTTTCAGTGATATTACAAAACACATTGATACCATTATCCTACATTCTCAAATATACTATGAAAAAGGCTGAAAATCCACCATTTTCTTGTTTTTAAAATAAATAAATAAAGAGGAATTTCAAAAAGTTTAAGGTTTAATTTATATCACAAACTTTACAACAAATATTTTTTGATAAGAAACAATATTCATAGGAATCAAAATAATTCAAAACACATGCTTTTATAAATTTACTTGATTTGTTACAAGCGGAAGGTAATCTCACGTAATAGCCAAAAATACATTCATGATCACTCCTTTACGGAGAATCACTACTAGAACTAATATACAATGAGGATTCCTCCTCGTCATCCTCGGATGTACCAATCAATGCATTATCTTCATCATAAACCAAATGGTGTGACTCTAGATTATATGCAAATGTCAGGAATAGTACTAAAACAGAGAGAGAATTAGTAGTAGAGAAGGGAAGTACTATTAGTACTAAGCGGACGGGATTGCGTAAGACTCCTGAGAGGGAGGAAAGAGAAGAGAAGAGAGAGAGAGAGAGAGATAGTGAGGATGAGAGAAAGATGATGATAACAGACGATATATTATAGGAAGAGTAAGTACAAGATGGCTATGAGGCTTAAGACTGGAATTGAACCAATTTGGTTCAAAATAATGCCTAGTGCCTTCTTTTATAGTGTTCTCAGGAGTAATCCTGAAGCTTCTAGAATGTTACAGAGAAATTTGGAATATACATTAATTTCCTATAACAAAACTTAAATGAAAATAATATCTTACGTATTACAATAGGTGGTATAATAGTCAAGAGCTTGACCCATATAATATAAGGTCATGGGTTCAAGTTTTGCCATATCATGACACTATCTCCCCCTTAAGACGACGAGTGGAATGAGTCGGCGCTGATTGCGGACCGGGTTTGTCCGGATACTTTCGGTGGAACTCAGCAAGAAGATCCTGAGCATTGGCGACATGCTCGACGGGTTCCCAAGTACGTTCGCTCAGACTATAGCCAATCCAATTGATCAAATAATAAAGTTTGTTGCGAACAAGTTTGGAATCGAGGATGGCAACAACTTCATACTCCGGGCCGGCTTCCAACTCAAGTGGGGGCGGTGGTGGTGTAACACGATTGGGAATAGTGTTTGCTTTATAAGGTTCAAGAAGAGAGCTATGGAAAACCGGATGGATCTGAAGATGCGGAGGGAGATCAAGGCGGAACGTGACATCATTAAACTTACTAGTAAAATATGGAAAGGACCAAGTCGTCGATAATCCAACTTGTCGCACGATCGAGTAGTCTTGATGTGACGACGTAAGAGCCATACTCGATCTCCGATGGCAAAAGAGGAGGGAAGCCGATGACGATCCGCATAAGTCTTCTGTGTGTGTTGAGGATGACGAAGATGAGTAGAGAGATCCATCTGGATCTTGCGTAGCCTCTCCAAATGATCCTCGGCACGAGGATTGGGAGGTAGCTCCGGGGTGTCGATCATCGACCAGCGAGGATGAGAACCAGTATAAGCATAAAATGGGGAGACCCGAGTCGAGGAGTGAACAACATTATTATATGCAAACTCTGCAAAGTGGAGAATCTCGGCCCAATAGTCTTGTTGATAACTCAGAAAAAACCAGAGATATTGTTCCAACGTTTGGTGTGTTCGTTCCGCCTGCCCATCGGTCTGGGGATGGTAGCTGGAGGAGAGGTTGCAAGAGACCTTGAGCATCTTGAAGAGATGTTGCCAAAATTTGGAGACGAATTGAGGTCCTCGGTCACTGATGATACTGTCTGGGAGGCCATGATGTCGAAATACCTCACGCATGACAAGGGTAGTGGTTTCCTCGCTAGTGATGGCCTTAGTAGACGACACAAAATGTGCCATCTTAGCATATCGATCGACGACGGTTAAGATAGCATCGAACCCCTTCAAGAACAGTAGATCTGTGATAAAATCAAGACAAATAGACTGCCACGGCTTACTTGGAATTGGTAAGGGTTCCAACAAGCCATATGGATGGTGTCGAGGCATCTTTGCTCGGCAGCAAGCATCACAAGTCCGAACATAGTCGTCGACAAAACGTCGCATATGGGGCCACCAAAAAGATCGTTGAATGAGATCCAACGTCTTAGTACTACCGAAATGTCCCGCCGTATGGGTGTTGTGGCAATTTTTGACGATTTGAAGGCGACAGGAGCAATTGAGGACATATAGAAGCTTTTTAAAGAATAACAAACCATCATGATATTCGAATTGTCTGTAGTCCATACCTGGTGTTGAGATTGGGAACAAGATGCCCGAGAGGTATCAATTGGCGCCAGAATATCTTGAGCAAAACTGCCTGTCTT
This sequence comes from Azolla caroliniana, assembly GCF_043228905.1. Taxonomy (NCBI): domain Eukaryota; kingdom Viridiplantae; phylum Streptophyta; class Polypodiopsida; order Salviniales; family Salviniaceae; genus Azolla; species Azolla caroliniana. The sequence continues at coordinate 1,729 of NW_028230523.1, read as the reverse complement.
CAAGTTCGCACGTATGGCATCGGTAATCCGGGAATCCATTGGGGTGTGAAAAATTTGCGTTATGTGCAATCGTGTTGGTCCCAAGATTACTTGCTTTTGATTATCAAACGCTGGATCACTAGGACGAGGTGCAAGATATGAATGCCGTGAGAGCGCATCTGCTTTTCCTTGCTGCTTCCCCGGTCGATATGTGATTTTGAAGTCAAAATGCGTGAGGAATTGAGACCACCGAGCTTGCCGTCGATTTAGCACTCGAGCGTTCTAGAAATAAGCAAGGTTTTTGTGATCACTAAAGACGATGACCTGATGTGGAGAGCCCTCTAAGAAATGCCGCGATTGCACAAAGGAATCCACGATGGCTAATAACTCCTTGTCATGTATTTTGTAGTTGATTTCCGTGGCATCGAATTTGCGCTAATGGAAAGCCACAGGATGTAACTCTTCTTTATCCCCTTGTTGAGAAAGGATGCTACCGAGGGCGAAGTCCGATGCATCGGCCTCATGATGAATGATTTCTTTGTATCCACATGAGCTAGAATAGGAGCTGATGTAAAGGCTTTCTTAAGGTGCCGAAAAGCCATGATGTCCGCTTCATTGGACCAAAGAAATGCTTGTCCCTTCTTCGTAAGTTGTGTGAGAGGTAAAATAATCTTCGAGTAATCCTGTATAAACTTGCGGTAGAAGTTAGCAAAACCTAGAAAACATTGTACATCTCGTACCGACTGTGGAATTTGCCACTCTAGCACAGTTTGGACTTTAGCTGGATCCATGGAGATGCCCTTTGAGGAGTTGACGTGTCCTAGAAATTCCACTTGCTTGCAGTCAAAGCTACATTTTTCTAGCTTGGCATAAATACCATTCTCGCGGAGTCATTTTAGTACTAATAGTACATGAGAATCGTGCTCTTCCTGGGTCTTCGAATAAATCAATAGATCATCCAGATAGATGATCAAACAGATATCCAAGAGGTCTCTGAATATATCATTGGCCATGTGTTGGAAGACTGCAGGTGCATTGGTTAGATCGAATGGCATAACAATATATTTGAAATGCCCATACTGCGTGCGAAAGGCGGTCTTCCATTCATCTCCTGGTCGGATCCGCACGAGGTTATACGCTCCTCGTAGATCGATTTTTGTAAAAAACTTGGCACCATTAACTCGCTCTAAAAGACTTGATATAAGAGGAAGTGCATACCTATTCCGGATGGTGACTTTATTCAAGCCACGGTAATCAACGACGAGACGAAGTGAACCATCTTTCTTCTTGACAAAGAAGATGGGTGCACCGGCCGGAGATTTTGAATGACGAATAAACCCGCTTGCCAAGTTCTCCTCTATGTAGGCTCGAAGGACTTCTAACTCGGTGGGTGACAAGTTGTAAATTGGTCCCCATGGTGGCTCTGCTCCTGGTTGTAAATCGATGGGACAATCATAGGGACGATGATGAGGAAGAGTACCAGCTTTTACCTTGTCAAATACATCGGCATAAGGATGATATTTCGCCGAAAGTTGCACTAAGGATTCCTCCTTAATAGTGGTGGAAGGATCTACTGATATTGCAAATAGGAACATTGCCTCCTTGTGTCCTTCTTCGCGTAATTGACGTAGTGAAATGGTCGAAACTCGATGAGTAGATTCTTGGGGTTGTCGATGTCGGACTTCTCTTGTTCTCCAATCTATGTCTGGATTATGTAATTCAAACCAAGGTAATGCCAAGACAATGGGAT